>NW_015506220.1:950-27078 GCF_001515645.1 Sinocyclocheilus grahami | reverse complement strand
CAGTCTGTTTATATATATATATATATATATATATATATATATATATAAATCCAAATAATTTTTTTAATGAGCATAATAAAACTTGTAAACCACATTTTTAATAATCTGGACATGTCCGTTCATGGCCAAACCCTGCATTCTATTAGATGCCACCTGACAAATAAATACATTTCTGAAAATAAAACACATACTTCTATACTTCTAAAATGCCTATAGTGTAAATATAACTTTTAATATACCTCATTGCTGTGCAATAATCAAATGTGACCAAGCAAATCACCCTGGCCCCACTGATATGTGCAATACAGGTTTGAGCAGAACTTATAAACACTGGTACACTACGTAACTTCACGCATACAGTTGCTTTAGTTTGCTTACAGTCTTCTGTGGGATCTACTGGCTTACAAGGAAGAAAATGTACAACTTTGTCTGTCTCCATGCAAGAAAATCACAAATATCTCACATATTTGGACAGGCATGCTTCAGGTCGGTTTTCATCACATTTATTTTGTTATTTTGGTGACTTTTACGTGTAGTCTCTGGTGTGCTTCAATCGTCGTTGGTGCTGGACCTTCCTTTGGATCCCTTGAAATCCATAGTTACTGTACTCTCGTTCAAACTATGGTATCTGGAAGGTTGAGATTGAGTCTTGTAATCTCCCTCATTCATAATCAGAAGGCAGAAGATAGCAGTCCAGAGTGGTGATGGTTTTTATCTGGATGTTAGAGAGCCCATTGGAATCCATCAACCAGTGATACAAAACGTGGCTTTGCTACTTCATTTGCTCATTCTGATCAGAAAGTTCCACCACACGGTTGCCGGTATCTAGCAACTGGAAGGATCCCAGCCATCCAGGTTTTTCTTTTTAAAAGTAGTCCTGCTGTGAAGTACAAACTGTGACGCCATACTGTAGGCTATGTGCTGGTCTATACGATTCTACGGAGTGCGGCAGGCATGGGAGTAGTGCTACAGGACAAGACAGAGAGTGATTGCTGTGCTAGTTTGGTATATAGATGTGGAGAGAACTGGATTGGGGCTTTGAGGGCTGTTTTAGCTTTGGATCGCTCCATTCCTGTCCTATATCACGTTTTCAAAGAGCTGCATGGAGTTCATGATGTTTTCGTCCTGGAAAGCAGAAGAAGAATCAATTATGACAGTTTGAAATAGTCGGCATCAACCTTAAAGAGACAGTTTGCTTCTAGTTATCAAATTTCATTCACGGTCATGTTCAGTTCAAATATGGTATGACGTCAATGATGTCAAACGTTTTACGAACCATACACACATTTTTTTTTTACATTGAACTGAATGTTTTTAAGTAAATTTTTTTTCATACATTTTTACACTGAATATGATCTAAATAGTAATGATTTTAGGAACATGAACAGCATGGGAATGAATGCAGTATTTTATGTAAAAATGGTTTTATGAATTATTTATGTAAATTTTGCATTGAAATTATTGCATTAATTTATGGTTTTACAGCCTATTGTCATACATTTTTTGCATTGAATTGAAAGTGATAATTTAAAAATGGCTATACAATTTACATAACAAATTTACATAAGTAGAGATTTACAAGTAATATACGTACATTCTCACATTAGACTGAATGAGATCATTTACATAAGAAAGGTTTTATTAGTATTTATGTAATTTGGATATTGAATTGAATGTGATAATTTTCATGAAAATGGTTTCACAAATGATTTATTTACATTTTCACATTGGACTGAATGTAATGATTCACAGAAGAGTGACTTTAAGAAGAATTAAGGTAAATGTTCCCATTGTAAGCGATAACAATGGTTATACAAACTATTAACATATCTTTTTTATTGAATTAAATGCAATAATTGTGACCCTGGACCACAAAACCAGTCATAAGGGTCAATTTATTGAAATTGAGATTTATACATCATCTGAAAGCTGGCTAAATAAGCTTTCCATTGATGTATGGTTTGTTAGGATAGGACAATATTTGGCCGAGATACAACTATTTGAAAATCTGGAATCTGAGGGTGCAAAAAAATCTAAATACTGAGAAAATCGCCTTTAAAGTTGTCCAAATGAAGTTCTTAGCAATGCATATTACTAATCAACAATTACGTTTTAATATATTTAGAGTAGGAAGTTTACAAAATATCTTCATGGAACATGATCTTTACTTAATATCCTAATGATTTTTGGCATAAAAGAAAAATCTATAATTTTGACCCATACAATGTATTTTTGGCTATTGCTACAAATATACCCCAGCGACTTAAGATTGGTTTTGTGGTCCAGGGTCACAATTTACTTAAAAATAGTTATACAAATTTATGTAAAACTTTGTTTTTAACAGAATGCAATTATTTACATGTGTTTTACAAGTAATTTACATATTGTCAGACTTTGTTCCGTGTTTTGTGTGTGTCTTGCTCCCCATGTGCCTTCCTATGCCCATATTTGGTTAGTTTCCTGTTCCTGTCCTGATTAGGTTGATTTGTCTCCAGGTGTTCCCCGTTTTATGTCTATTGATCCCAGGTGTGTCTCGTCACCTCCTCATCCTGTCATGTGTTTAAATAGTGTTCCCTGTCTTGAGTTTAGCGTCTGAAGAAGAAGATGAATAGTACATGATTCATTAGCATTATTTCGGTGATGATTTGAATTTGGGCGGCGGTAGCAACACTGGGGTGTGACTGAGGTGGTGATGGAAGGAAGTTGCGTAGATTCAGGAAGTGATCCGGAGACGGATGGAATGGATGGCGGGGAATTAGAAAGTACTGAAAATGGTAATTGGACTTTAGTGGAAAATCGTAAAAGGAAAAAAATGAGGGATCAAACATCTGGAGCAGATAGTGAAAGGAAACAGGTTAGTAGACCGAAAGAAGAGTACAAGGTAATGCTTAAATTTCTAGCGGAATCGGCTAATGTGTTGAACCCAATTAAAATAACTAAAGCTCTGAAAGAAGCGGTTGGCAAGATTGATAGTGCAAAGAGGGTGAGAGATGGCAGATTACGGTTCTTGTCATGACAAGAAGCAGCAAAAAGCTGCAGTAGGACTAAAATCTCTGCTGGGAATAAAAGTATCGTGTACAATAATGGAGGAAAGGAAATGGGTGAAAGGCATGATAACAGGGAGTTTCAGTTGAGTCTATCAGGGGCAGTAGTAGAAGATGTGAAGAGACTTAAATGTCAAAAATGAACGAAAGGTAGATAGCCTCTCTGTAATGATTCAACTTGATGTGGAAAAATTACCTGAGAAAGTGTATCTAGGATATGAGTTACGTGGTACGACCATATATTCCCCCACCTATAAGATGCTTTAAGTGTCAGAAGTTTGGTCACGTAGCTGCGGTATGCAATGGAAAACAATGTTGTGCTAGATGTGGAGGAGAGCACGAGTACGGAAAGTGTGGGCATGGAGTGAACCCAAAATGTTGTAATTGTGGAGAAAACCGTAGTGCGGGTTATGGAGGATGTAAAGTTAGAAAGGATGCTGTGAAAGCGCAAAATATAGGAGTATCATATGTGGAAGCTTTAAAGCGTGTCCAAAAAATCTGAAGACAAGTGCAGGAAAAGCAGATCTGGTGGAAAAATCATCTACGGTGGATGAACAAGTAGTAGAAGAGTAAATGACAATACAATGTTGATCGATAAGATGTCATTCACTGCATTTATGGCAGAAGTCGTCAATTGCTCAGCACAAACAAAGTCGAACAGAAAGAATCAGAATAATCCTGAGGGCAGCTGGGAGATATTTGGATGTGGAAGGAGTAACGGTGGAACAAGTAAATGAGAAATTAAAGGTTCAGATCTCAAATACACAAACGGCATGTGGTTGGTCTTAATAATTCTTCAGTGGAATGCTAGAAGTTTGATAGCAAATGGCCAGGAATTTAAAAAAATGTATTTCAGGTGCTAGATTTACACCTCAGGTAATTTGTATTCAAGAAACTTGGCTCAAACCACACTTGAAGTTTGTTTTACAAGGATACACCGCAGTTAGAAGGGACAGGAAAGTTGGAAATGGTGGCGGAGTAGTAACATTCATTAAAACTGATATAGCCTATAAGCAAGTGAATGTAAGGGAAGGATGTGAATCAGTGATAGTAGAAGTTTGGTCAGGATCACAAATTAGAATTAATAAATTTTTATAATCCCTGTAAAAGATTAAATGGTGAAACACTGACAAATATAGGGGGAGAAGGTAGCCATAGTGAGGTGTGTTGTGGTGATTTTAATGCACACAATACATTATGGGGTAGTGAGCACGCAGATCATAATGGAAGAACTCTTAGAAATGAAAAATCTAGTGTGCATTAATGATGGGAGTGGTTGGATATATCCAAAAGTAAATATTCAGCTATTGACTTAACAATTATGTCCGAATGTTTAGCTAAAGATTGTGGAATGTATTAGGAAAAAATTAATAGGAAGTGATAATTTTCCTCTGTACTGTAAAATGGGATTAGAAGTTTCAAAAACAGACATAGAAAGGGTTCCTAGATGGAAGATTAAAGCAGCAGATTGGAATGCATTTCAGTGTGACTGTGAACCAAGATTACAAAGTTTAAACCGTAATAGATGATGTGGAGCAATATAATAATACAATTTGTGAAATTCTTTGTGAGGTTGCAGAAGATGTAATGGGTAAAAGTATAGGTAGGCAGAAAAAGAAAAATGTGCCATGGTGGACTGATGAGTGTAGTTAAAACAAGAAATAGGTTATTAAGGAGAGTTAAAAAGTCATATTCTTTTGATGACTTTATTGCATATAAGAGAGCACAGGCAGCGGTGAGAAGTTATCTGTGTAGCTAAAAGAAATCATTGGAGAGAATATTGTGATAGAATTGGTGAAAATGTAGACATCAGCGCTGTATGGGGAATGATCAGAAAAATGGCAGGGATACATAATTTTAACAGTATACCAGTTTTAATAAGTGGAAATAAACAAGTTATCAGTAATAAAGAAAAGGCAGAGGTTTTGGCTGAGGCATTTGTAAAGGTGCATAGTAATGGTCACATTCCAGAAGAAATGAGGGGAAAAAGAGAACAAAGATTAAGAGATAATCCAGATGTTTTAATTCAAAAAGTTTCCTCGGAAAGTCCAATGGATGCCATATTCACATTGAATGAACTAAAACAGGCACTGAAAGGGGTTAGACATACTGGTTACACTTTACTTGAAGGGGTGTGCATAATCATGACATGACACCTTCATAATCATGACATGACACCTTCATAATCATGACATGACACATATCATGAATATGAAGGTTTTTTATGCATGTTTATGACAACTGTCATTAAGTGTAATTCGCTCAGTTGTGTCATTTTTAATGCAAATATGACATTATTTGACCTAACCCTACCCCTACCCTTACCCCTAACCATAGCCCATAACAAAGACATCTCAAACAATGTCAGCTTTGCACTAAAAATTACATAACTGAGCGAATGACACTTAATGACAGTTGTCATAAACATGCATAAAACCTCCTTCATATTCATGACATGTGTCATGTCATGATTATGAAGGTGTCATGTCCGTCTTATGCACACCCCTTCAAGTAAAGTGTTACCGACATACTTCTCCAGGGAAAGATGAAGTGTGTTATGATATGATCAAGCATCTATCAGAAAAAGCATTAAATATAATATTAAAACTTTACAATGAAGTATGGAAATCAGGGAAACTCCCGTATTCGTGGAAACAAGGCATTATAGTACCTATTGCAAAACCTGGGAAAGACCAATCTATTCCGATGAACTATAGACATTGCTGTAACATCAAACATGTGCAAAGTAATGGAAAGAATGGTTATGTCACGAGTATTTTATTTGGAAACAAAAATTTGTTGCATCCATATCAGAGTGGATTTAGAAAGGGACGTAGTACACTAGATGCAGTTGTATGCTTGGAGAATGAAATAAGGAAAGCTCTATTGAAAAGAGAAGCGGTAATAGGAGTTTTTTTTGACATTGAGGCGGCGTATGACATGGTGTGGAAGGAAGGGCTGTTAATTAAATTGGATCGAATGGGCATCAAGGGAAGGTTATATAACTGGATTATGGATTTCTTGCAAGAACGAACAATACAAGTGAGAGTAGGTAGGAACGACAAGAAAGCATGAGTATACTGCTGACATTTGAAGGTAAGATGCCAGAAAAGGTGAAATTGGGATATATCAGTTACGTAATCAGAGAATATATTCCAAAGCCTCTGCGATGTTTCAAATGCCAGCGAATTGGACATGTGGCTGCAGTGTGCAGAGGAAAAATGAGATGTGTGAAGTGTGGGGAAGAACACCAATATGACAAGTGTACAAATGATCTCAAATGTTGTAATTGTGGGGGTCCACATAGTGCTGCTTACGGAGGACGTGAGTTTCAGATAAAAGCAAAAGAGGTTCAGAGATATAAGGTTGAAAATAAAGTTTCATATGCGAAAGCAGTGAAGGTGCTGTAATAGTAAGGTGGTAAGAGCAGAAGAACCGTTGGCGAATGATGAGCAATCTTTAAGGAATGTGGAGACAGGGAATAGAAAGGAGAATGATTGTAATCATAAATGTCTAAAAGAAAACAACCTAATAATGACAAAGGAGAACTTTCTGGCATTTATTGTGAAAGTGATTAATGTTACAGTGATGATGACAAGTAGATAAGCTAAAATAAAAACCATACTAGATGCTGCATCAGAATTCTTAGGGATTAATGGAATCTCTGCTCACATGATACATGACATACTCACTCGGTCAACAACAACAGATGCTTCTCAGATATCTGATTAGCTTAATGGTGATAAGTGTACTACAATGGAATGCAAGAAGTTTAATTGCGAATGGACAGGAATTCAAAAAATTGATTTTAGACTTAGAATACAGGCCAAATTTAATATGCGTTCAGGAAACATGGCTTAAACCAAATCTTCAGTTTGCTTTACCAGGTTATAATTCAGTTCGGAAAGATAGAGTTGGGAGTCAAGGAGGGGGGGTAGTTACATTTATAAAAGATGGAATGACATATAGAGTTCTTGCAGAGGTGAAGGAGTTGGAGTGTGTTTTGGTTGAGATTTTTTATCATGAGAACTCACTTGTAGTCTGTAACTTTTATAATCCATGTAAAAACATGTCATTAAATTAACTTGAAACGGTTGAAAGAGGTAAGAGAGTTATGGTGTGGGGATTTTAATGCTCACAACTGGTTATGGGGTAGTAAAAAAAAATTGATTCTAATGGGGAAATAATAGAACAATTTATGGAGGAGAGATCTTTAGTTTGCTTAAACTCTGGAGAAGGTACAAGATATAATGTAATAGATAATACGGTATCATGTTTCGATCTTACATTAATATCAAATGAAATGACTGAGATTTGTGGATGGAAAGTAATCAGCGACAACACAATTGGAAGACTTGAAACGGTTGAGAGGAAAGAAAGAGTTATGGTGTGGGGATTTTAATGCTCACAATTGGTTATGGGGTAGTAAAAAAAATTATTCTAATGTGGAAATAATAGAACAATTTATGGAGGAGAGATCTTTAGTTTGCTTAAACTCTGGAGAAGGTACAAGATATAATGTAATAGATAATACGGTATCATGTTTCGATCTTACATTAATATCAAATGAAATGACTGAGATTTGTGGATGGAAAGTAATCAGCGACAACACAATTGGAAGTGATCACTTTCCAATCATTTGTAAATTAAATGTTAGAAATCATAATACGGGACATTATCTTCAAAATAAATGGATGTATGAGAAGGCAGACTGGATAGCATTTGGGAAATACTGTGAAGAAAATAAAGATAAGGTGAAGGAGGATACAGTTGAAATATTTTGCAAATCGCTTACAGACTTAATATTAGAATCTGCAACCCTATATACTGTATACCTCAAAGAACTGCGGGTGAGAAAATGAGGAAGATTCCATGGTGGACAGAAGAATGCAGCAAAGCAGTAAAAGAAAGAAATAAGACATTTAAACAACTTAGGAAAAATATGAATATGGATTATATGTTGAAATACAAGAGAGCAAGAGCCAATACGAGAATAATTATTAAAACAGCTAAGAGGGAAGGTTGGAGGAAATTTTGCTCTTCTATAGGAAAAGACCACTATAGATCAAGTATGGAAAATGCTTCAGAATATGGGTGGAAGAGGGAAAAAGAGAAAGCAAATTCCAGTGTTGATTGAGAATGATATAATTGCTATATCAGATATAGAAAAAGCAAATATGCTTGGAAAGGTTTTAGAAAGATTACATAGTTTAGAATTGGGTGAAGAATACGAAGAAAGAAGAAAGGTTTTTTTGGAAACCAATCCAAATATTATGCAAGAGAGAAGAAACGGAAACAGTAGCATGGATATGGATTTTACCATTTCAGAACTAAAAATAGCACTGCAGAAATGTGCAAATACTGCCCCAAGATGTGACCGGGTGAGTTACCAGATGTTTAAACATCTTTCAGATAATGTTATTTTATTGATACTTCAATTATACAATAAAATATGGAGAGAAGGAATAATAACAAGCAATTATAATTCCAATCTTAAAGCCAGCGAAAGATCCAACAAATCCTGAAGGTTATCGACCAATAGCATGGACATCAAATTTATGCAAATGAATGGAGAAACTAATAGTTCAAAGGGTAAATTATGATTGAGAGAAAAGGAGTAAATATAGCAAATATCAGTGTGGCTTTAGAAGTAAACGATCAACGATAGATGCGTTAAGTAAAGTTAGTAATGATATAGAAAAGGCAATTAATATGAAAGAGATTATGATAGTAGTATACTTTGATATAGAAAAGGCATATGATACAGTATGGAGAGAAGGATTGCTATATAAAGCTTCAAAAATGGGTATAGAAGGTAAATTATATAACTGGTTAAAACTATTTTATTCAATCGAACATTTGTAGTTCATGTGGGCTCATGCCAGTCATCTTTTTTTAATGCAGAAAGGAAAGGAATTTTAATAGGATTTTGTTGGGTTCCAGCCCATATAGGGGTAGTTGGGAATGAAATAAGTGATCAATTGGCTAAAAATGCTTTAAAAAAAAAAGAAATTGATATCAGTGTTCCATTAGGTAGAGGGGAAGTTAAAAGTATTACTAAGAGGAATGTTACAAGGGGATGGCAAGAAGTGTGGAATTTAGATTATAAAGGAAGACATTTATATCAAATCAAAAAGCAGGTAGATACTAAAATGATTGTAAGAGGAAGGGATAGGAAGGAAGAGGGGATAATAGCTAGATTAAGACTGGGTCATTCAGGGCTGAATGGTTCATTGTTTTTAATTGGTGTACATATTAACGGCTTATGTGAATTTTGTGGTGAGAAAGAAACAATTGAGCATGCAATATATGAATGTATAAAGTATAGTGAGAATAGGAAGGAACTAATAGCATATCTAAAAGATAAAGGTAAGAAGAATAAGGATGTGGGATATTTATTGGGATATGAATTTAATAGTGATAGAACAGGATATAGGATTTTATTTAATTTTTTATATAGCACAGGACTAGATAAAAGAATATAATATAAAAGATGTTCTGTTTCGGTTTGGAGTCTAAGGGGTTCAGTGTGGAGGACGGAGGAGCTGAACACGCAGCGCCAACCGATACCTGGACTCTTGATGGCTTCAGAGTTGAGACAGAATAACTAATATGATAAAAGAAAATCCTGATTGCACAATACCACAGTAGGTGGCGATATGCGCAAAGATTGCAACTCGCCATAAAACTAAGAAGAAGAAGAGTTTAGTGTCCGGTATTGTTTATGTCTTCATAGCCTGAGTGTTTCTTTGTGTCAATTAAATCCATTTGGATTGATGTACTCTCCCTCTGCTCCTCACTCCGCTCAGCAGTGCACTCGTGAAAAAGAGATTTGCTTTTTCCCGTGCGTTCCATCATCCCAGCTCCCAGACACGACCGACCTCGACTGGAAGGAGACAGTCATCCGGTGTCTGGAGAGTCTCCGATCCCGATCCGGAACCCCTCTGCCGGCAGTTCCTGAGTCAATTCAGCCGGCTGTTAATATGGCAAGCCCACTAAACATTAATGTGGCAAGCCCGCCGGATGTCCATGTGGAGCTCGGTCCAGTAGCCCACTAAACATTAATGTGGCAAGCCCGCCGGATGTCCATGTGGAGCTCGCTCCAGTGTCGGCTCAAGCCCCAGAGCTCGCTCCAGTGTCGGCTCCAGCCCCAGAGCTCGCTCCAGTCTCAGCTCCTCGAATGCGCTTTGCTGTGCCTGCTCCTCCAGAGCGCCCTCCAGTGCCAGCACCACGTAAGCGTTACCCTGATCCCCAGTTAAGCCCAGGGAGGGCTCCTGTTTCCCCCGTATAGCCCAGGGAGGGCTCTTGATCCCCGTTAAGCCCAGGGAGGGCTCCAGGCCCCGAGTACAGCCCCGTAAATTTCCCCAAGTATTTTTTTTGGGGGTGGGTAGTAAGGCTCCAGCTGTAGAGGCGGGGGGCTGGGGCCGTGGCCTCGGAGGCTGCTCCGCCATGGCCTCCTGAGGCTCCTGATCCGCCATGGCCTCCCGAGGCTCCTGATCCGCCATAGCACCCCGAATGGGTACCGCTCTGGAGGCCAACTGTCCCCTGTCTGTCCTGAGGGACCTCCAGAGTGCCCACCCCCCCCTCCCCATTGGATATTATATGACATGAGGACACTCCTTCCGGAAGGGGGCGTTATGTCAGTCTTTGTTCCGTGTTTTGTGTGTGTCTTGCTCCCCATGTGCCTTCCTATTCCCATATATGGTTAGGTTCCTGTAACTGTCCTGATTAGGTTGATTTCCAGGTGTTCCCCGTTTTATGTCTATTGATCCCAGGTGTGTCTCGTCACCTCCTCATCCTGTCATGTGTTTAAATGGTGTTCTCTGTCTTGAGTTCAGCGTCCGGTATGGTTTATGTCTACATGTATAGCGTGAGTGTTCTGTGTTCCTGTGTCAATTAAACCCATTTGGATTGACGTACTCCTCGTCTCTCTCCGTTCCTTGCTCCTCACTCCGCTCAGCAGTGCACTTGTGACGCATATATTTTCACATTAAAAGTGATCATTAACAACATTGGTTTTATTACCTACTTATGCAATTTTCACTTTGAATTGAATGATAATTTAAAGAATGTTTTTGCAAACCATTCGTGTACAGTTTTACATTGAATTGAATGCAATAATTCATGTATAAATTATTTTTAAACCATTTACACAAAGTTGTGACTAATTTCAACTTACCTTCTGACAGGTCTCAATAAACTCCTCAATAGTGACCACACCATCTCGATTTCTGTCCATTTTCTATAAGAAAATGTAGTAAGCTAAAGATCTTAAGGCTCTGGTAAGATCGTGTGCATTGATTTTATATTGTCTTCATATTGTTAAGTGTGCTGGTACCTGGAAGAACTTTTCCACATGTTCAGATGGAGCTTCATCTCGCACACTGGGGTAGGTATACCTGCCCATCATGTCGTAGATTGACTTCATGATTAACAGCATCTCCTACAACACACACACACGTCACTTGTGACTATTTGAGTCTACATGACAAAAGCATCAGTGATGGGAGCATTAGAGCATAAAGGTTTAGTAAGCACCTCTTTAGTGATGTATCCATCCTTGTTGATGTCATAAAGGTTGAAAGCCCAGTTGAGCTTTTCAGTGACAGATCCTCTCAGCAACACAGACAGACCAATCACAAAGTCCTGCCACAGACAGTAGAGAGTGGACAATGAAGAAAAAAAAATGATAAAAAGAAAGCTGTGATTATGGATATTCTCACCTCAAAACGAATCGAGCCATTTCTGTCAAGATCAAATGCATTAAAAAGGAAGTGGGCATATGTGGTGGCATCTGAGGGAACAATAACAAATAGATCAGTAAGAAAAACAGACTAAACTTCCAATTAGTCTCAAATCAGAATTCATGCAAAACCAATAAACACATTTACTGATTTAGTGAAAAACATATGTATTTACCCCCTTGGGGAAAGAACTGAGAGTAGATGGTCTTGAAAGTTTCCTCATCAACCAAACCACTTGGGCACTCCTTAAATGGAAAGAGAGGCACATCTAATTAAACATTTAATTAAACAGATAATGGACTAATTCTCACTGTGCCATATCGGCAGCTCGTGAAGGCTTTAAATAAGTGCATTGTGCTAATTTTCTGTCCTATATAGTACTATACACATCTGCTGAAACAAACAGAACGAACAACATTTTCTACCCCAAAGCTCTTCCTTAAAGATAAACTGTCATTTTTTTTATGAATAATTGAAATACTACTACTACTTTCTGCAATCAGGTTTTCACCTGGTGGACAATAAAATGGGTGGAAAAAAAGAGACTTATGTTAAGTGAGTCATATCTAGGGACGAGAATATCATAGAGACTTGGGCTATTTTGCTCTGATGGATCAATAAGAAACCATCTAGAATACTCTGGAAATTGTGTTAGTGAGTCAAGTGGATAAATGTGAAAAATCTATCTTTTTGCAGTTCTGTTTGGAGTTAAATTTCAAATTTAATGCGCAACATAAAACTTTTTCATATCATTGATTTATTTCTTTTAAAACTGTACCAAACTGCAACAGTCTTGATAGTTTGTCCTAATATTACCTAATAGTTGTTCTCTCTCTTTTACAGATACTCACGTTTTTGAAGCCTCTATAAAGGGACTGCAGCTCCTTCTTGGTGAATTTGGTCTGAGCCTGCAGCTGCTCCAGACCCTCAGGCTGATGTCGCACTGTGGACAGCTCGAGGTCACTGTCACTGCTGTCTATGGGAGAAAAAGTGCAAAAAAAGAGAGAGGAAGAGGAGGAAAGCAGAACGATAGAGAGGGAAGGGGTCGGGAAAGGGGTGAGTTTATGGGATGCAGGACGGGATGGGGTGAGAGAGCATTTCAAAGAGGGAGACAGTGGTTGCGAGGACAGAAAAAGGAAGAAAAAGGGGAGTAAAAGCAAAAGAGTTAGCATAACAGTCAAAGATGTGCGGGAAGAGGAAAGAGAAAGAAATGGAGGTTTGATAGACAGGGTATCACTTTCTTTTTCCAGTGTAACTGACTCTTGATGTCAATGCGAATGACTTTAATTTAAGGTCCCCATACTGTTAGACTACAGTAATTATCATTGCTGGATTTAAGTATTTGTTTCTTCGGAGCTCTGCTAGTGTTTGGATATGAGTCAATCACATAATGAAGAAAGCACCCCACGAAAAGAAAAGGAGATAGACTAAATAACAAACAGAAGAGACTAAACTAGACAGGTGCTTACACTCACCATCTTTACAAAAACAGATAAAAAGTGAGATAGGGAGCCACAAGGAGGACAGAAAGGGTCAGAGAGAGAGTGAGAAAAGAAAAAAGAGAGAAACGGTCAAATCAAAAAATCCACAAAAAATAGAGCAATCACTTAATAAAAGTCGGCAAATTGATGGAGGAAGAGAAACTACCGTATCAGTTTTGTTACTGTTAAGTAAAACTATTCAAATCGTCATAGTACTTTAATTAATCGTGTTAATTGAAATAAAGTTGAAATCAAATAAAAATATTAGATGAAAAACTACTTTTAAAAACCTAAACAAAAATTAGGAATGTTGCTTTGACAACTAATAAAAATATAAGTTTAAGTACTAAAATTACTTAAACTAAATATAAATGAAAAATGACCAAATCACATAATTAAATTTTAAATGGAAAATATTAAAATAATTAAACATATTAATAAATACTATAATAGCATATAAATAATATTAAAAGAGCAGAGCAAATAATCCTGTCATGCTTTAGGGAACAAAAACAGACATTTCTTGAAAACGCAAAGAACTGGGAAATCCCTCAAAAATTGGGAGAAAAAAATAAAAATGTTCCAAGTTAAATACAATCCATCTGGCATGCTGTTGATTACCAGACATGGAAAAATAACAAAAACGAAATAAAACAAAATACTTTTTCTCAATCAGTACTTTTGTTTTCCAGAAAAGACAAAAATATCTAAACATCCTTAATACAATATAAATGTATTTAAGAAGCAAAACATGACAATAAGACAATATATGTATAGTACTGATAATAAATGAAAACTAAATTACATTTAAATATTAGCTTTCTTGTGTTAAGCTTCAAGCTAACAAAAGTGAGTTAGTGAGTTTTTATTTCGGGTAAGAAAAATCAACTACATTCAAGATAAATCCTCTGAATATTATAAGCAACTTTGCCTCTCAAATAAATGTATTTTGTTTTAAGGAAGATTCGATATTTTGACTGAAATGCCACAAATGCTGTCAACAGAGAAAACAATCTCTAAATATCATCTATAAACAATATCTCCATTTTGCAATCCCTGAAATGATGTTTGCTATTTTCTCTCTCTTTCTCTCACCTGTCTCAGTAATGTCTATGAGTCCAAGCAGATGCATGAGTTTGAGAAACATGATGACCAGGCAGACAATGCCCACAGTCTGTAACCCCTCTGTCTCCCATCTCACACTCATCCTGACACTCTGTCCCTCAACACTCTTTCACAGCACGTCTCGTTCTTCCAGCTCAGTCCTGTTTTAGAATGTTAATTCCACAAGCTTCATAAACGAAACGTAAGTATCCTAGAAAGCCGATAACGTAATTGAGGTAAAAAGATGGGCAGATGTCCTGTTTCAAGAAACATCTGTCACACATTTTTGGAAAAGTCTGTAAAACCTGCAAAAGCATCTTATGTTGATGTCATCTTGTCTTAGTCTTGTGTCCAAAATGACTTTGGAGTCCAGATATATGCTGGTAACTCTCCTCACTCATTATTTCTTAGCCTCTGTTCTTCTCACATCTATTTAAAAGTTCACTCTGACACAATTTTCAAAGGGAATTGAGAAAACTCCCACTCAGGAGACAAGGTTGTCCCAATTAGATTTAGACACAACCCCAACATGAATTTTGAACTTTGACATGATGATAAAAAAACAGACACCTTGTTTCTGCTTCAAATGAGTCAACACAGCAAATCATCATGTTTTGAAGTACATCTTCGTCCTCAGAATTGCAGTTCAAATGAAAGTTCCCTGGCAAAAGTAAAACGATTTTATGCCTTTGATTGGTCTGGAATGGACATCTAATATTTGAAGTTGTTAGAACAGATGCACACTCACAAGGTGCCCTAAATCCTGCTTCCCCTGTCTTGTGAACCAGTTTCCCACGACTAATTGTTCTCTCTTCAGCCTTTGTGATATGACTGTGATCTACAGAGACTGTTCTTCATTTATCCTTCTATTGGCAGCATTGTTATTCAGTGCTCTCTTTCCAAGAGTGATCTTTTAAATTTGGTCATGCACAACAGATTTATGACAACTAAAACCATTAGCTACTGTGGTCTTTAGGATTTTTTAAAAATATGTTTTTGAAAGAAGCGTCTTATGTTCACCAAGGCTGCATTTATTTAATCAAAATACAGTAAAAATCGTAATATTGTCAACTAATATTACAATTTAAAATAACTGTTTTCTGTTTTAATATATTTAAAAAATTTAAAATTTATTTCTGTGATGGCAAAGCTGAATTTTCAGCAGCCATTACTCCAGTCTTCAGTGTCACATGATCTTTCAGAAATCATTCTTACTGGCTGATTTGATGCTTAAGAAACATTTTATTATAAATGAAAACAGTTGTGCCTCTTAATTCTTTTGTGGAAACAGTGATCATTATTTTTTTAACCAGGATTCTTTAATTAATTGAAAGTTCAAAGGGAGCATTTCTTTGGAATAGAAATCATTAATAGCATCATAAATGTCATTTTTGATCAATTTATAGCAAGTTTGCTTAATTTCTTGCAAAAAATAACTTTTGAATGGCAGTATATATTATCCATTGTATTCCTTTTATGCCGAAGCAAGAGATCGTCAACAGAGAAATGCTTTTTAGAACCAGAATTTCCCTGCGTTCTATTCGGAAGGGCTCATCCCTATGCCCTAATCCCTTCAAAGGGTTTACCCTCCGGAGTGAGAGCTTCGAAGGGCTGAAGGGTGTAGGGGACCAAACAACATCATCTCGTGCCCACATTGAGGCGCCGTCATCATGCAAAGAATCTGCGCAAAGGATCATGGGAGGCCTACACTCTTAAAAATAAAGGTGCTTCAAAAGGTTCTTCAAGCGATGCCATAGAAGAACCATTTTTGGTTCCACAAAGAACCATTCAGTAAAAAGGTTTTTTAAAGAACCATCTCTTTCTTACCTTTTTGCAATCTGAAGAACCTTCTTTCGCCACAAAGAACCTTTTGTGAAACAGAAAGGTTCTTTAGATATTAAAGGTTCTTTATGGAACCATTTAGACAAAAAGGTTCTTCTATGGCATCGTGAAGCACCTTTATTTTTAAGAGTGTAAGTGTCCATCAGTTATACCCTTCGAAATCCTTCATTCCGAAGGGCCCTTTGAAGCAGCCAGTTTTGAGCACTTCGGTTTGGAATGACCCTTCAATATGGCGGCCATGATTGTTTTCACTCCGAAGTGCCCTTCGGAGGGCGATATATCCCGTTTGGAACGCACCGTGTCTAACCACGCTAACCAGTCGAACCTTGACCCCTTGGTTTCTCGCATTTGAGATCATGTAAAGAAACATCGCCCTCTAGTGGCCAATTCTTCATGTCTGCAGTGCACAACAGTATACCATTTGCATTAAACTACAAGCAGAAACATTCAAGTTGAACAAAATAATAGTTGACAGATCATATTCCTCTCATGCAACAGAGCTGGCACATACTGATCATTATGCACGCTTCCCTTCAAAAGTAATACTTTTGATCAATTTATAGCAAGTTTGCTTAATTTCTTGCAAAAAATAACTTTTGAATGGCAGTATATATTATCCATTGTATTCCTTTTATGCCGAAGCAAGAGATCGTCAACAGAGAAATGCTTTTTAGAACCAGAATTTCCCTGCGTTCTATTCGGAAGGGCTCATCCCTATGCCCTAATCCCTTCAAAGGGTTTACCCTCCGGAGTGAGAGCTTCGAAGGGCTGAAGGGTGTAGGGGACCAAACAACATCATCTCGTGCCCACATTGAGGCGCCGTCATCATGCAAAGAATCTGCGCAAAGGATCATGGGAGGCCTACACTCTTAAAAATAAAGGTGCTTCAAAAGGTTCTTCAAGCGATGCCATAGAAGAACCATTTTTGGTTCCACAAAGAACCATTCAGTAAAAAGGTTTTTTAAAGAACCATCTCTTTCTTACCTTTTTGCAATCTGAAGAACCTTCTTTCGCCACAAAGAACCTTTTGTGAAACAGAAAGGTTCTTTAGATATTAAAGGTTCTTTATGGAACCATTTAGACAAAAAGGTTCTTCTATGGCATCGTGAAGCACCTTTATTTTTAAGAGTGTAAGTGTCCATCAGTTATACCCTTCGAAATCCTTCATTCCGAAGGGCCCTTTGAAGCAGCCAGTTTTGAGCACTTCGGTTTGGAATGACCCTTCAATATGGCGGCCATGATTGTTTTCACTCCGAAGTGCCCTTCGGAGGGCGATATATCCCGTTTGGAACGCACCGTGTCTAACCACGCTAACCAGTCAAACCTTGACCCCTTGGTTTCTCGCATTTGAGATCATGTAAAGAAACATCGCCCTCTAGTGGCCAATTCTTCATGTCTGCAGTGCACAACAGTATACCATTTGCATTAAACTATAAGCAGAAACATTCAAGTTGAACAAAATAATAGTTGACAGATCATATTCCTCTCATGCAACAGAGCTGGCACATACTGATCATTACGCACGCTTCCCTTCAAAAGTAATACTTCAGCATCTCTGGTTACATATTAGATTCACACCAGCAGAAGCCCAAAATAAACTTCACTCTCATGAAACACGGCTCTCAGGTATAGTCAGAGCTGTAGTAAGTGATGCCACTGAGCTAAAAATAGCCCCCTGCTGATTCGTTGGGTGGTCCGGCTCATGGGCCAATGCTAGAAGAAGATTTATGTTTAGATTACAGGAGGCACTCAGACACTTCCAGATGATCAAGTGTTTATATGCATAACTGTCTGTTATAAAAGGTGATGTGTTATGCCTATACTGTTAGCACCTATATATCCTTGCTGAAAAAAATGGATAAACCAGCCTTAAAACTGCTGGTTTTAGGTGGTTTTATCTGGTCTACCCTGATTTCCCAGCCTGACAGCTGACAAGTTGTCAAAGACTCATAAAAATACACAAACCAGTCCAGCCCAATACGGTTTAGAGAAAAGCTACGACCAGCTTAAGCCACTCAAAGTGATTACAATTAATTATTGCAAAAATATGCATGAATCTATGAAGTTTTATTTTTTTATCAGGATACTTTTAATGAAAGAAAAAGACTGATAGTTGGAGATTGATTCTCGTTAATAATAGTGACTAGTCACCTCTGTTCCTGAAAGTCAAACAGACGAGACACAAATGTCAAGACCATTTAAGGAAAACCGGACAAAAATAAACAATTGTACAGACAGATTAATCAAGCAAGAATATGTATGTACAATACAGCACTCAGATGCCAAATATTTCACATAGTTGTAGGCCAATCTTCACTCTTTATGCCTTGATAGTAAGTAATTCAAGACAACAAAGATGTGACAAGACACAGGGCACGTCCACCAGACGATAGACGAAATGTGGAGAACAGTGGAGAAAATAAAAATATCTCCAATCTCAAGCTTTGTGACTCCAGAGGAAGTGCATCTTCAGTACATGAAGGTGCTGACTCTGATCTGTACTTTCAGAAATGATTGGTGGATATGATCTTGTGATGAAGTGAGGGGTGAGATGGAATTGGACAGTGCCCTTTAGGACCCAGTACAGAGACCAGCGGACCCATTTTTAGGTAGCCGTAAAGAAAGCCTGTTCAATACAGCATACATTATGAATGAAGGGTAATGTTAGACTGGATTTAGATTCAAAGAGAGAAAGTGTGTGTTCATGTTTGAAAGAGAGAGAGAGAGAGAGAGAGAGAGAGAGAATGCAGTATTTCTGACACCAATATAACATTCTCATTAAGTTACTTGTCTTTGAGTATGTAGTAAATAATAAGAAAAAACTAAAATAAAATCTGGACGTGTCGTTTGTGCAAAACAAATCACATACTAGCACATCATAAACCTAAACAATAAAACGTTTCCTATAACATTTATCATTAATAACAGACATACGCACACAGATATAATCAGCTATTTAGGTAGTTATATAGTAAGTCCATGAACATTTTTTTTTAATCAACTTTTAAATCAACTTAAACACCTGTATTTCTCATATTTAATTTAGCACAGTTTTTACACCATTTTAATCACCTTTTTTTAAATGTATCATTTAGTACAGATTAATTCGTCTCCTAATTAATAAGGTCATAAAAGCAGCAAGCATAATAATTATGAAAGAATTGACAAAATGCTGCAGTTAATAGTTTTAGATGGAGTATAACATGTCAACTTAATTTAATGTCAGATGGAATATAGCATGTCAAATTTATTTCACTTCTATTTCTAACTGCTGATTTTAATGAAGATATACAATAGCCTTCAATTGTTTTTATAAAAACAATCAGCTAATTATAATTTATAATTGGCAAATAATATGTAAATTTAATTATGATTACTCCTCTTCCTAAAATAAACTTTTTAGAATTTAATAAAATATATTATTTGCTCTATTTATGAATATTTTTTTTACCTTTAAGATCATTCCCAAAAGGAGGTTATGCCAGATTTTAAATTTCTAAGAACAATGTTGTCCCCAAACTATCCCGGTGATGCAGTCCCACTGTAACACCTGGTGTAAGATGTATTTGTTGTGTTTATGTCTGCATACAGCACAGCAGACGTTGCGATAAAATACTTCATACTTTCTCCCACCAGCCACATGTGACCCAATGACCTTCAAAACTCACAAGAAGTGAAAACTCAACAGGAACAATCGATTTATGCATTCAAAAGTACTGTAAAAGCACAATACTTTTCCTTCACTTTAACACAAACATCATAACATTACTAGAGAAGAATCATCAGATTTGTTATCTCTATCTTTGGGATGCACCTGATGCAACCCCAGCCTCACGGTCCCCATTGGTCAAGCAAATCACCATGACAACAAAGGGGAGGACCTCAGTTCTAGAATGCTCCTTACCTTCCAGTGACATGGGCTCCAGAATGCCGAACTGTTTGAGAACAGCCACGAACAAAATGATGACCACTCCGATGGCAAACAGCTCCATTCCCTGAATACCCATGACCAATGACGCTGATTTACGGCTTTCGACACAAGAACTTCTAGAACTACTGGAAGTATTAATCTGCTAGTGTGTGTACTAACACGGGACAAAGCCAACTGGCCGATATAGCATGGTGCCAGACGCAGAGTGTCTCAAAAAGAAAGATTCATTTCATTAGTTCCTTTAGAAGAATATTTAAAAGGAAAATCATGGGATATTTTTGGCAGAACGTCAAGCTAGCAGTGTGCATGGGAAAAAGAATCTGGTCTAGTTATACTCATTTTGGAGATGAGAAGAGAAGTCAGTGTTTCCATGTTAGGTCATTCTTCTTGAAAGCCCCATCGCATAAATAAAGAGCTGGATTGCAGTTCTTGTACACAGTCCAGATGTGTAAAAGTCATCCTGGGCCGCAAATGTTATTTGCAAGTGTCAACAACAGACAAGAGCATTTCAAACTCTGCCGTGAAGAAGTGCTGCGGTGACGCTGCGATATTCAAGATTGTTGATTCAAAGGTGTATGTTTTGGTGTGAGACAGGAGGCACAAGAGAACAGAAATTCATTCAATAGATCCAGATGAGTACAATGTGGAATTGCGACTTGGAAGCTATGGGCACACTGCGCTGATTTTGCTGTTAAAACGATCATATTTCATTTCAAGTCCTAAGTGGCTTTTAAATCCAGGTTTTGTTGATGTTGATACAGAAATTTGAGACTAAAGGGCAGCCTAGTGCCTCAAACTGGAATAATTTGTCTATGTAGAAGTCACTGAAGTAATACTCAGTTTAGTTATACGCAGGATCAACATCTGGCACTGCCTCGGTCACTGCGACAACCACTGAGGTGGCATCTGGAATCCTGATCCAAAGCGTTCGGTGGCCTCCTGCTTGCGTGCTACTCCAGGTTGGTGCAAATCTGCAAAAAAGCTACAAGGTACTTCCTGTGGCATTGGCAAAAATACATCAATCCTTCACAGATTGGGTGGATCCGTCTTTAAATGCAAATTCCCTGAAGCTCTCAATACTTAGCCCCCGTCAAACCTTTCAAATGGCCCATTAAGTTGGGTGATACGTCTTGGGAGTGGTTCTGAAGAATGCGGTTACTCGTCTCCTCCTCCTCTGGGTTTCTGCCATCAGTCAAGCGCCCTCATCTTTTCCCTCGTCTGTTTCCTCAGAGTCAGCATCAAGTGCTTTTGTCTCTTCTTTCAACTTGTACTGTACCGTTTGTGTTCTTCCTCCCTCCCTCCCTCGCTTCTCTTGCCCTCTCTTGTCCCGTAATAATCTGCAGTGGGCAGTTTATCTTCACCTCTCTGTCCATCCTACCCCTTCTTCCGTGTCTTTTTTTCTATGCTCATCTATGACCACTCCATCCCTTCTTTTATCCATCGCTCACTTTCCAAGCCTCACTACCCTTGACTGCATGCAAAGTCAGACCCTTGTGAGAACTGGTCCTTAGTTATACGCAGGATCAACCTGCCTCGGTGCCTCGGTCACTGCGACAACCACTGAGGTGGCATCTGGAATCCTGATCCAAAGCGTTCGGTGGCCTCCTGCTACTCCAGTACTCCAGGTTGGTGCAAATCTGCAAAAAAGCTACAAGGTACTTCCTGTGGCATTGGCAAAAATACATCAATCCTTCACAGATTGGGTGGATCCGTCTTTAAATGCAAATTCCCTGAAGCTCTCAATACTTAGCCCCCGTCAAACCTTTCAAATGGCCCATTAAGTTGGGTGATACGTCTTGGGAGTGGTTCTGAAGAATGCGGTTACTCGTCTCCTCCTCCTCTGGGTTTCTGCCGTCAGTCAAGCGCCCTCATCTTTTCCCTCGTCTGTTTCCTCAGAGTCAGCATCAAGTGCTTTTGTCTCTTCTTTCAACTTGTACTGTACCGTTTGTGTTCTTCCTCCCTCCCTCCCTCGCTTCTCTTGCCCTCTCTTGTCCCGTAATAATCTGCAGTGGGCAGTTTATCTTCACCTCTCTGTCCATCCTACCCCTTCTTCCGTGTCTTTTTTTCTATGCTCATCTATGACCACTCCATCCCTTCTTTTATCCATCGCTCACTTTCCAAGCCTCACTACCCTTGACTGCATGCAAAGTCAGACCCTTGTGAGAACTGGTCCTTTTTCTCTGACCACAATCCCTTTCTCTCTCTCTCTCTTTTCCTTTCCCTTTCTCTTCTCTCTTCCTTTCTGCCTGGGGACTTGGGGAAAAGTCACATTTCCAAACAGGGCAGAAAGCAGGAGAGAGGGAGAGATACTAGGGGGATCAGATTCCAGGGACGCCCTCCCCTACCGATTTCCCAGCCTCCATCAACCCACATATCTGTTCCGTCTGAAGCACTTCGCGAGTGAAGCAAGGCAAGGCCTCTGCGTGGAATGGGACAACCAGAGGAGATAACATTAGCTTACGGGTTTTCCTGTTTATAGTTTAGTGAGAGAGGAAAGGAGAGAGCTATAATAGCTCAGTTAGATTAAAGAATCAATAAAGCCTTAATGGTAGCTTTAAGTCAACCAAGATCAAACGCTGTTTCTACTGCCCACATCCGCTCATCTTCTCTCACCACCCCCTCCTCCTCCTTTTTCTTGTTAAAAGAGCCATAAAAAGATAATGAATGTCAGAAATGAAAACAGGAAAAAAAAAATGGAAATGTGGTGATACAATATTTGAAATGCAATGGTAATCTTTGGGAAAAATCTAAATTTTGAAATGTCATCCGCAAATTATAAAGAATAATACACTTCAAGATGAAATACACCCTTCAGAAGACAAAATTCACAAAATTCATAAAAATTCTAAAGCAATGTAAATTAATTGCCAATGCTCTTTATATCATGATTTGAACTAACTAAATTAATTAATTAAATATTAATTATTTAATTAATTAATCTGAGATTAATTAATTAATTTAGTAAAAGGAATTGAACTAGAAGTAGAATTCTGGTAGATTCTTATTTGATCCATTTTTATTTTTGTTCCAAATTATGATTCAAGTTCCAAATTATGATTCAAATTACATCAGGATTTTTTGAGGAAAAAAATGTCATTACACTTTTCATATTTGGAAAAAATATCCTGAATGAATGAAACAACAGGTTCTACTTGGTTCTCATTTAATCCATTTTCGATCTTTGGTTTGTTCCAAATTATGATAGAAATCACACACACACACACACACACACACACAAAACAAATTTTGGAAACAATAATCACAATAAAATAACACAGTAAAAGATAAATAGATAATTAGATAAATACAAAAAAAACTGAAATTCAGTTGATCTAATGTCTATCATAATTGGGAAACAATAATCTGAAGAAAATAAAGACAAATAACAAAATGTAGTCCAGTATAATCCTAGTGAATTCTTAGAATTCTTATTTGACCCACTTTTATATTTAGATTGGTTGCAAATAAAGACAGAAATTGCATTAGGATATTTTGATAAGAGGTTAAGCATATTAAAATCACCCTAAAAATCTAAATCTAAAAATCCTATCAAAAACATGAATATATGTACATTGTCACGATTGCCTACTGCGAGGAGCGAGGAACGAAGGAGACGAGAGATACTCAGAATCAACAGTCTTTAATAAATACACACAGGGCTGGCTGGAGACACACGTAGTACAACATGGACGTTCAAGACCCGACAAGGAAACATGGGGCAGACTACACTTTAAATACAACATAAAACGAGGAGACACAGGTGGATCAAATGACTAATTTTACTAGGGAAAAACTAGGTCACTGGGAGAACATGGGGAGGAAAACAAACACACTGACAGTCCATGGGTGTGACATATCGCCCCTTCCCGGAAGGCGCGTCCTCGACAACATCGGGAGGACTGGGTGGGAACTTAGGAGGAGGTTCGGGAGGAGGACGGATTCCCGGTAGGGGGCCGGCAGACAGAGTCCATGGTGGAGACGATGGAGGGAGGAGCCAGGGCGGAGACCAGAGGGCCGGAAGGTGCGTCCTCGCATCGTAGAAACAACATATGGAGGGACGGGTGGGAACTTGGAAGGAGGCTCAGGAGGAGGACGGGCACTCGGGAGGGGACCGGCAGACAGAGTCCATGGTGGAGACGACAGAGGGAGGAGACAGGAGGAGCCAGGGTGGATCAGACGGAAGGAGCCAGGGAGGAGACCGGAGGGACTTTGATGCAGGAGGAGCCAAGTGGGCCCCAGGACACAGCCATAACGGCGACCCACGGTGGAGCCGATGGAGGGAGGAGCCATGGTGGAGGAAGGGCTGATGACTCCAGGGGGCTGACCGACTGCGGCAGAGCAGGTGGCGGTGGAGCCCGAGGCGGAGAGCCAATGAGCCAGGGTGACGAGGAGGATCCGGAGGGTTGAGGTGGAACAGATGGCTCAGGTGACCAATGTCGGAGGCGGGGATCCGGAAGGCCACGGTGGAGCCAGAGGGACAGAGGACCGAGGAGCAGTCGAAGGGAAGGAGGAGCCTGAGGGATGGAGGGACGAGGCGACGCATGGTCGACGACAGACCAAGGTGGAGCCGGAGGGATGAGGGAGCCCGGTGGAGCCAGTGGACTGACAGGCCATGGCAGAGAAGAGGAAGCTAGGAGCCAATGGTGGAGTCGCTGGACTCAGAGGCTGGAGGCGGAGTCCAGGGATTCTCCAGTCACGCCGAAGATGGAGACTGGCAGACCAGCGGAGCTGGTGAGATGGGCGATGGTCAGAAACAGTCTGGTATGGCCCTTGAGCGATCTCTCCCCCTGCTCCAGCAGGAGGAGGAGGAGGTACTCTGGGCAGAATAAGGGGTCCATGGGGGAAAAACAGAAAAAACAAAACACTGAAGAAACAGAATGGAGGGGGAACACGCAGTTATACTTTTTGTCTAGGTCGGGTCTTCTGTCACTATTGCCTACTGTGAGGAGCGAGGAATGAGGTGACGAGGGATACTCACAATCAACAGTCTTTAATAAACACACCAAGTGTAACACATGGGCTGGCTGGAGACACACGTAGCACAACATGGACATTCAAGACCCGACAAGGAAACATGGGGCAGACTACACTTTAAATGCAACATAAAACGAGGGTAATTGACGAGACACAGGTGGATCAAATGATTAATTTGACTTGGGAAAAATTAGGTCACTGGGAGCCAGTGGTGGACGAAGTACACAAATCAAGTACTTGAGTAAAAGTACAGATCCGTATAAAAAAATATTACTAATTTTTAAATTTTACTTGAGTGAAAGTACAAAAGTACTTGATTTTTTATGTACTTAAAGGTGCAATAGGTGATTGTCTTCAGAAACATTTTTTTGTTATGCTGGTTGAAAGTCTCTTCACATCCCGATAGCAATCATTAAGTTAAGTGGTCTAAATGTATTTGTCTGTATTTATATATTCTGTGGAAGGTGTAGGATCAAGAAATGTTTGTCTAATCAAAACGTTCGGTCTGAGCGTTTTAATATGCTTTCCTTCCTGCCTGTCAACGTATGTATTATCATACCTCTGCGCACTCAGTTCGCGCAGACAGGATACGTCATCAGTGCGTTCATGCACGCTGTGCAGACAGAGCGAGGATGGCAGGCAAACATCAACAAGCCGATCTTCCTTCCTGGTATTGTAATACTTTTAAATATTTCTCACTGGTGAATGACACATGATGTAGCCCAGCGGTTAATCCAGTCTTCGCGGCAGCTCGTTAGAAGTGAGTTACGTGCGTGAACTGTGTTCCGATCAATATGATCCCTACACAGAGTTCATTGCTCCCTACTCCCTGAGCATGGGAAATCCGTTGAAGTTTACTTCACTTCGGAACATGGGCTGGAATTGGGAACCTGATGTAGCCTATTGTAGTAATGTTGTCTCTGGTCTGTGAGTGTAAATGCGTTCAGGGGGCGTGGCTTTGGACGGCGATTGCAGGAAGGGTGGGACGTTCGCTTTCAGTGCTATCAG
>NW_015506220.1:0-696 GCF_001515645.1 Sinocyclocheilus grahami | reverse complement strand
AAAAACACCCCTGGCCAAATGCCCCCAGAGGGCATCACTTCCCACTTTGATAATTACTGTAGTTACCATGTTCTGAACATCACATTCTTTCTTTTTCCCTCAGATGTAATCTATCTAGGTGGTTGAATAAAAATATTTGGACTTTATTTTTTAAAAAACTACCTCAATTTAGCACCAGCAAACTCGTTAGCTAGACAGTTAGCATCAGCTAACTTTATTGACTTATTTTCAGCATGGTTATGAATAAACATTTATAATTGTCTACTCGGCTAGTTGATACAGATACATAGTAACTTAGGCTATGTGTGCTGACAAACAATATAAAAACAGACGTCACATAGGGCTAAATGCATAGCATTTTAGTAAAACTGCTAACATTACAGCAGCGGGGAAGATGAACGTGCATGAGTTATTTTATTTAATCTGTGTTATTTTAATGTTTTTTGACCTCAAACATAGAGACTCTGATGTTAATGTGTCTGCATTCAAGCATTTCAGTGGGCTTAAACAGATCACCCTTTACAGCAGATTTAGTTCACAAACAACTGACAGCTTTGACCTAAATATGATTTTCAGTTACAATAATTAATCCTAAAATTCGACATTAGTAACTTACTTTTAACAGTATCAGACGTGCACTCTCACAAGATATCCCGGTTCTTACTTGTGAATTCAGTTCACTGCTGACTCGCACTA
>NW_015506219.1:363451-372732 GCF_001515645.1 Sinocyclocheilus grahami | reverse complement strand
GTGTTAGACAGTGTTCTAGGTTATTACGTGCAGAGTTTTTAGGTCATATAATTAACACCTGTTTTTTTTTCCAGAATTTAGCAGTAAGAAATTACTCGTCATCCAATTTTTTAATATCGACTATGCATTTCGTTAGTTTATCAAATTGGTATGTTTTGCCATGTTTTGTGATGATTTTGGCTCACATTTAACAAAATCCCACCAATTCACTATCTCAACAAATTAGAATACGGTGACGTGCCAATCAGCAAATCAGCTCAAAACACCTGCAAAGGTTTCCTGAGCCTTCAAAATGGTCTCTTAGTTTGGTTCACTAGGCTACACAATCATGGGGAAGACTGCTGATCTGACAGTTGTCCAGAAGACAATCATTGACACCCTTCACAAGGAGGGTAAGCCACAAACATTCATTGCCAAAGAAGCTGGCTGTTCACAGTGCTGTATCCAAGCATGTTAACAGAAAGTTGAGTGGAAGGAAAAAGTGTGGAAGAAAAAGATGCACAACCAACCGAGAGAACCGCAGACTTATGAGGATTGTCAAGCAAAATCGATTCAAGAATTTGAGTAAACTTCACAAGGAATGGACTGAGGCTGGGGTCAAGGCATCAAGAGCCACCACACACAGACGTGTCAAGGAATTTGGCTACAGTTGTCGTATTCCTCTTGTTAAGCCACTCCTGAACCTAGTTCTAGTATCTTGGACAGAAAAGGGAGATTCGAGATCAGTCTGTAATTAACTAGTTCTTTGGGGTCAAGTTGTGGTTTTTTGATGAGAGGCTTAATAGCATCAGTTTGAAGGTTTTGGGGACATGCCCTAATGACAATGACGAATTAATTAGTTCTCCCTCGTGGTGGGCATTGTCGCCGGCTCTCGCACCTGGTCTGACGGGTTGAGCTCCACGTATGGGGCAATCCTCCGCTCAGTCGCTCGGCTTGGCGCTGGCTCGTCGTTCGCGGTGGGAATTGGCTCTCTGTCATCGGTGGGCTCGGGCTGTTGCTCCGCACCATGGGGAGATGGTGGGCTGGGCACTGGGTCTGGAGTGGATCTGACGAGATCATCCACGGGGCAGGTGGTGGATGGTGATCCGTTTCTCGCCAGAGTCCACTCCACGAAGGAGTGGACGCTACACGTCGTCCGGGTAGCTGGTGGTGCTAGCTAACAGCCGGAACAGTCTTGTATGGTCCTCGAGAGATCTGTCCCCCTGCTCCAGCAGGAGGAGGAGGAATTCCGGGCGGGTGAAGGGGAACTACGGAAACAAAAAAAACTGTACCAAACGAAAAACAAAAACGGAGGGTAGGCATGGAGGTAGCGGTTTTGGTCGGTTCTTCTGTCACAGTTCGCTGTTTAGGAAGCATGCAAGAGGCACAAATAAATGAAAACATTCTTTAATCAATGGAACACAGGGTACATCCACACTGGAAATGGCAGGAAATGGCAGGAGGTCGATCGCATCAAATGAATGAAATGCGTCTTTTTTAAATCTTATTTAACCAGACATTGGTGGGTGGAGCTAATATAAATAGCGCTTGCCAACAAGTGCGCTATTTGCACTTAATGTAAAGCCCCACAAATACAATAATGAGTTAATTCAGTGAAAGATTGGTCAAACTGAATCATTAAAAGAAGCTGATTAAATTATTCATTTGTGAACCAGAATACACTTGATTGTTTTTGTTAGGACAGGATGTGTGCAGTGTTTTTATCTCATCAAATTCAGACTGCAAATTTACATTCACAAATCAGGACAATATGGCTTTTTTGTGGTGCTAGAGATTCAATGTCACAGCTTACATTGACAGAATCGTGACAGCAACTGTACTCAAAAATGTACAATACTGCCCATCTCTAATTAACATAAAATGCATGACATGGCTGGTCAAGGTCAACTTTATTATCCCCAGAGGGCAATTTAATTCACAGCCAGCAGCAGTGAACAATACAATCAAGAAAACAATCACCCACCACCACAACACACATACAAAATCAAAGACTTCCATAAACAATATGCATAACATTTTTTGGAATTTAAAACCGATGGCAGCTGGTATAAAATAATTTTTACATTTAGCAGTCCTACATAAAGCGACATACTGTCAAGTTGAGGTCATGTGATCTCAACATGACAGTACTAATGAAAGACGATTGGTACCTCTTCATAAATGTAGAATAAAACATTTGTAGAAGTCTAGAAGTTTTTGTTTGTTTGTTTGTTTGTTTCTTGAAGACTGATAAGTCTAGAGTCTCATCGCACAAATTAATGGCATATTTCCAAAAGTGCTGTTCATTTTTTATATGTAAATCATTTTAATCAGCAAAGCATCACTCAAAAAGCTAAGAAGTACACTTGTAAGTGGTGGACAAAACATTGTTATTATATGTTTTGTAAGACACGATTCCACCTGCGTCCATCTCCTCCAGCAGGCCCTCCTTCCCCTCTCTTCCAGAGCTTTCTTAGCATCCGGATACTCCATTACAGCCTCCATCAGGTCATCCTTTGACAAACAGAAGAGGTCAGAATAGCCAATGCTACGGATATTAGCTGTGCGTCGGTTGCCTATTTTGCTGCCTTTGATATTGAGGATGCTAAGCTCGCCAAAGCAGCTGCCAGCCGTCAGGTGTGCAAACTGGGTTACCCCATCATCAGCCACAACAGCAAGGTGACCCTCTTTGATGATGTACATCTCTTTTCCTATGTCTCCCTTTCGGCAGATGTAGTCTCCGGGACTGAAGACCTGTGGCCGCAGCTTGAGCACCAGTTCAACCAAAAGCCCAGCTTCACAGTCCTGGAAGATTCGGACCTTCTTCAGTGTATCCAGGTGCACATTGATAGCGATCTCAGCCCGCAGTTTGTTGGGCAGATTCTTTAGGACATCCTGCGCATCAATTGCTTTCTTGTTGGTCCACAAGTAGTCGAACCATTTGATGACTCTGGCTTCGAGCTCTTTGCTGACCTTTCTAAACTTCATGTAGTGTTTGATGGCATCGATTTGAGCCTGGAACTCGGCCCGTGTGGCATTCATGTTTGATATCATGGCTCCTACGTTACCAACAATGGTGGCGAAAATGAGAACACCAAAAAGGAAATCAAAAACAGCAAAAAAATACTCCTCATCATGCACTGGAGCTGGCACTTCCCCAATGGTCGTCAAGGTGAGGGTTGACCAGTAGAGGCAGTAGACGTATCCTCGAGTGAGTGTCCCAAACTCAGGATCAGATATGTTTGGGTAGACCCACTGGTCGGATCCAAATCCCAGAGACTTAGAGATGGCAAAGTAGATACAGGCATTCCAGTGAATAATGACTAGGATATAGAGCACCAAGTTGCAAATTCTGAATATGTTGGGGTAGCTTGTGCGGGTCTCACTGCGGTCGAAGAACTCAAATAGACGTGAGAAGCGCATCAGTAGATTGAAACGCAGCTCTGGCACATGAATGCCAATGGCGATGTAGGCTAGATCAGTGGGTAGTATGGATAGCAGGTCTAGCTTGAATTGCATTGCGTGAAAATAGCTTTCTCTTAACTTGGTTAGGTCCTTCACCAGAAGACCCTGCTCAAGGAAACCTATAGTGAAGAAATACATTGTCAGATCTTCATGATTACTCATATTCAATGTACCAAAAATGCCTATTGAATTGTTAGAGCAAAGCGTCACAGCAACTTTTCCAAAAACATGATAGACACTGTAAGATTCTGACCTGTTCTCAGTCTCACACAGGTATCCAGTATATAAATGACATCAGAGAGATAATCCAAAACCAGCCACAGAATGAAGTTCCTAGTTTGAAGATCATCAAAGCAGGCCCTGTGTTTGGGATATAATTAATAATGAAACACCATCAGCTTGAGTCAGGACTAACCCTTTCACACATGACACAAAAGCACTTATTTACATGAATCATCATCAAAATGAGAGCCCAGATCACATACTTGCTCTTGAGGTCTAATTATGCCGCTTGGATTTAATGGAAGAAAAGCTGCTACAAATACCTTCCTCACAAGCCCTACATGCAGCATTCAGAATCTATGATGCTTATCCGACTGGGAGCAATTTGGAGTTCAGGTCCTCTGAAGCGCTCTAAGAAAGAATCTGGCCTTTCTTCTTCTTCCTGAAGGCTTTTATGGGCCCATTCTCTAAGTGTGACCACCATACTGACCAGCCTTGGAAACTAAGGGAACTAAGGAGTCAGTGTGGAAATACCAATCTTGAGCAATCACATTCTTCTAGAATTGTATTTCAAGAGTTTATTTTATTTTCTCACCCAGTCTTAACATTAATAATTGTAAACGATCCAGAGACTTGATGCTTGACACTTGTAAGTTCTGATGAGTTCCTTTATCCACATTGCTACCAAGGCACAGCTATCTAATCTCTTGCTCTTCGGTCAAACCTTTTCTGGAGCAGAATATCCCAGTGTTACACCTAATAACCTTCTTCAAGTTCCTTGTCTACAGATATGGTGAACTTTGAAATGTAGTGCTCTTTCCGGATGTGTGGGTCCTCTCGGTTTGGCAGATAAAAAGGCTTTGGGCCTTCCAGCAATGAGGACTCTTGCGACACCCGATGGGAGATCAAGACTCACGGTATCGGATGGATAAGTCTCGCTTGCTGGCGGCAAGTATAGAAGCCCAACCGGGAGTACTCTCGCCGACATCTGACGGGAGATCAAGACTCACTGCATCAGACGGGTAAGCCTCGCCGGGCAGGAAGAGAGAAGAAGGAAAACCCGACTGGGAGGGCTCTCGCAGCATTCGATGGGGTATCAGACTCAGAACATCGAACGGGTAAGCCTCGCCAAGTGAGGGGAAAAGACGTGAGGTTAGCTGAGAGGGTTCTGACAGCATTCGGCTGGAGATCGAGACTCATGACGTCGGACAGTTAAGCCTCGCCAACCGTCGAACGGTAAAGTAAAGTTATGTGGCTGGGAGACTCTCGCCGACGTCCGACAAGAGCACACAGCATCGAACGGGTAAGCCTTGCCGACCGTAGGATGGAAAAGGTAAAGTTGTCTAGCCGGGAGGCTCTCGCTGATGTCCGACGGGAGCTTAATACTCACGGCATCGAACAGGTAAGCCTCTCCGAACGTAAGACGGAAAGGTAAAGTTGTCTGGCCAGGAGGCTCTCGCCGACATCCGACGGGAGCACATTAAGTGATTACATTAAATGGTTTGATGACTAATGAGGGTTTGGTGGGCTTTTTTGATGTGAAACTGGTTAGTTAACTGGTGAAACTGGACCATCTTCCTAGAGTTTGGATCTGTTGCTTGGATAGACCTTTTTGGGCTGCTGATGTTGCTGCCCCGATGCGAAAAGAATGGCTGGAGAAATTATTTGCTGGGATGCCCGACAATTGCAGGACGTTTTTGGAACCAGAAGCGAGTGACGGGTGTTTTGGAGTCGTCTAAAAATAGTGGCTCGTGGGGGAATTTAGCCTGAGAATTTATAAGGCGGAGGTACTGACGGGAGTTCAATACTCACGGCATCAGACGGGTAAGCTTCACATCTAGTCTGACGGAAAGGCAAGGTTTGCTCGACCAGGAGGCTCTTGCTGCATCTGATGGGAATTCAGTACTCACAGCATCAGATGGGTGAGCCTCGCCAGTAGTCGACAGAGAAACATATTTGCTCCACCGGGAGCACTGTACATCTGTAAGGGAATTCAATGCTCAGAACAATTTGAGTTGTCTAAAAGGGTAGATGCTATGAGGATTACTTTGCGTAATTGTTTGATGAATCCAATAAGCTTCTTATAAAACGTCAGAAAATCTTGGTGTTGCTTTGCATCTGAAAGTTAAGCCCACGACAAAATAGAATTTCCTGTGCCAACTTACCCCAAATAAGTGCCGTGAATCTGTATGGATAGGCATAGGTTTGAAAGCTGAGGTGATGTCGACTTTTGCCAGCCAAGTGCTAAGACCCGTGATTTTATTATATTGATTGCATGATCAATGTCCTACTATTGAGAGGGAATTAGTCAAGGAATCGAGGTGTTTATGCTTGAAAACAGGCAGTTACTTGGAGCTTAGAGAGTGATATATATATATATATAAATCATTCTGATATGCTGATTTTCCGCTCGAGAAACATTTATTATTATTATTAAAGGGATAGTTCACGCAAAAAATTAAAATTCTGTCATTAATTACTCACCCTCATGTCGTTCCAAACCTGTAAGACCTTCGTTAATCTTCGGAACACAAAATAAGATGTTTTTGATTAAATCCGAGAGCTTTCTGACCCTCCATAGACAGCAGCACAACTGAAATGTTCCCAGACCCAGAAACGTAGCAAGGACATTGGTAAAATAGTCAATGTGATATCAGGGGTTCAACCATAAATTTATAAAGCTACTCATTCTTCTCCTCCTCATCCCGTCTGCAGCGGTGTGCTGCCATTGTGGAAAGAGTATCACGACGCATGCGCTTGCTTCCGCTTCATGTAAATGACGCATGTTTATATGAAGGGAAAGGCATACAAGTGAACACCGGGACAGGGCATCTCGCTGCATCAAGAAATAAGTTGGGCAGTGAGAGTTGTCTTCTGAGGTGAAGACGTTGACCTCTGCCCTCCCGAAGACAGACCAAATCATTTGAACCATCTGAGGGTGTATTCTCCATTCTCATGGAGCTACGTTGTCTCTGGGCAGCATGTCCGCTACAAGGCAGACTGCCTGGCACATGAACTGCTCTTAGTGATAGGAGTTTGCTCTGTGCCCAAAATAGGAGGACCCTAGCCATCCTGTAAAGGGAACGTGACCTTAGACTGCCTTAGTAATTGATGTACACTACCACCGTCATGTTGTCTGACTGGACCAGGACATGACGCCCCTTTAAGGCTGGCAGGAAGGTTTTTAGGGCCAAGAAAACAGCCATCATTTTGAGGTAGTTGATATGCAGCCGTTGCTTTGGGTTTGACCAGGAGCCCAAACGCCAGAATGCCCTCAAACAGAGCTCCTCAACCCGAGTTGGAGGCATCTGTCAAGACTACCTTCCTCCTGGAGGTCAGTCCCAACTGCACACTTGATTGAAACAGGTGAGGAGTTGTCCAGGGGCCACAGCTCTGATACAGTGATGGGTTACCCTGATGTAAAACCGGCCCAGGTGCCAGGCATGGGACGGGACACGGACTTTGTGCCAAAACTAGAGAGGCTGCATTTGGAGCAGGACTAGTGGAATCACAGAGGCAGAGGCTGAGCATACTCTGAAAAGCACTGAGAAGACGCGAGGTCCTCTTCTGTATTGACTAAAACCAACCAATCGTTGAGGTATTTCAAAATGGATTCTCATCTGCCTCAGAGGGGAAAGAGCCAAGTCTATGCATTTCGTAACAGTGTGTAAGGCCAGAGACAGTCCAATGGCAGAGCTGTATATTGATAGGCCACTCCCTTGAATGCAAATCTTAAGAATGGTCTGTGATGGGGGGCTATGTGGATGTGAAAATAAGCGGCTTTAAAAATATTATTTGTGTGAGGATTTATTTGCCGGCAGCCATATCACCCTGTAGCCCAAGATTGGTCATTCACTGAAGCTAAGCAGGGTTGAGCTGGTCAGTACCTGCATGGGAGACCTCCTGGGAAAACTAGGTTGCTGTTGGAAGAGGTGTTAGGGAGGCCAGCAGGGGGTGCTCACCCTGTGGTCTGTCTGGGTCCTAGCGCCCCAGTATAGTGATGGGGGACACTATACTGTCAACAAGCACCGTCCTTCGGATGAGATGTTAAACCGAGGCCCTGACTCTCTGTGGTCATTAAAAATCCAAATCGATGTCTTTCGAAAAGAGTAGAGGTGTGACCTCGGCATCCTGGTCAAATTTGCCCATTGGCCTCTGACCATCATGGCCTCCTAACAATCCCCATATCTGCTGATTGGCTTCATCACTCTGTCTCCTCTCCATCAATAAGCTGGTGTGTGGTGGGCATTCAGGCGCACTATGGCTGCCATCGCATCATCCAGGTGGATGCTGCACACTGGTGGTGGATGAGGAGATATCCCTCACAATATAAAGCACTTTGAGTGCCTAGAAAAGCGCTATATAAATGTAATGAATTATTATTATTATTATTATTATTATATTTCAGCGTTAAGGGAGGAAGTGGTGGCTGAAAAAGCCTGCCTAGCTGTTCTCTGTAGGAACCGTATCCACTGCGCCTTTTGCAAGCAGTGTTTGTACTTCAGACTGGAGAACATGAGCTTCATTGTCCCATACTGAAGTCTGAGTAATACCTCTGAAACGAGGTGGCCTGCGAGCAAACTGAAGTGAATAACCTCCTTTTATGATATTTAGAACGCAGCTTGAAACATCCACGATGGCTTGCTGTTCTATTTTTACGAATGTTAGTTCTCCACAAGGGGGTGAGGAACTGACTTTCGTGGCAATGAGGAGAGGAGAATAGCCCGTTTGAGTATGTGGGTCTGCCATCAAGCGGTAGTTTGTTTGAGCGCAAGCTGAATGAGAAGGACTTGCCCAGCTTGAATAGAACTTCCATTGCTCAGTGTTGAACGGAGGGGATGGAGAGCAAGCGCAAGCTTTCATTAAGGGAGTTCTAGCCTCAGCAAGAGGCATTTCCTCTCAAAAGTGCTTTGCTAGACTCAATACTCTCACAGTGAGAGCAGCCTCACAGTGAGGCGTGGCCCAGATGTGTCTAAATGTGAAGCTGTCAGTGATAATAATCATCAGTGACAGCTTTCTCTATCATTCTGCCTAAATAAATCAAACCACTCGAGATGAGGGGTCCCGATTATCCTCACATGTAAACACACCAGATCAAAGTGCTGTGCGCATTAGGGATGTGCCCGAATCCGAATATGGTATTCGGAAAGGTAATGAAGTGTAAGACAGCATCCTAAAGGGAATAAAAATGAGACATACGAGAAAAATATATTTCAATGCTTTCTCTCACAATGATATCGTTGGGTAATTCATAATTGGGTAATCACTGTATATAAATTGCGGACATCAGGGCGCCGTTATTAATATGCAGTACATTGAAATCACTTATGAATGCACGTTTGCTTTTTACTTTCACTTTTGAGATTCGCGATCACACGTAGCCTACTCTACTACGGAGAGGCACTACTTACCACACATTTCACAAGATTAGATGTTTGTCAGTGGTGCTCAGGATCTGCAAATCATTCGCCATCATCCCCAGTCATCTCTCCTTACCTCTCTCTGTTTATGTGGTAAGTGAAATTTTATGTACTGTAATGTGTAGTGTTTGAATGCAATCAAGATGTTCGATCAGGTTTTAGGCATCGTAAACTTTCCCTTCTCCCTTGTTATAG
>NW_015506219.1:355982-363056 GCF_001515645.1 Sinocyclocheilus grahami | reverse complement strand
GGGGTTTTCCACTGGGTACAGTACCTGGTACTTTTTTTAGTACCACCTCGGTTGAAGTTCCAAGTGAACCGTACCGTTACCAAAACGTGACATGTAAACTCTGCTGATCACGTATTGGCCGGAGAGAATCGTCACTACCTGCGTCACTGAACTTGCGACACAAACACATCAGAACCACTAGATTTAAATCAGCACAGCCAGCGAAGGATCGAACGCAACTGTTTTGAACAAGCGCACCTTTTTTAACAACCAAAAAGTGTTGTTAAAAAACACTTTTCATTGTCTGTTGAGGAAGTACAGACATTGATAGCAGAGGAGCGAATCCAGCGAGCTTGATGGGGCGACAAAAAGTTTTAAAGTTTTTCAGGAGTCGCAGCAATAGAGGCGGCACAACTATAACGACATGTGAATAATCCCGCCCAATCTACTGAACTGCCGTACTGAGCCGGGCCGAGCCGAGTCGTACCACACAGTGGAAAAGCGCCAAAAGAGATTCCAGGGGGGAAGGAAGGATTCCCCCATCCCCACGAGGAGCCACTAACCGTGGCCCAGACATACTCAAAAACCACAGTACACATAGGAAATTACATTGACTCACAATCAAACTGTTCCAAAATGTATATAGTGTATCCCTGTGTTGTATGCATGGTCCTTGGTTATAGTAGCTTAGTTATAACTCTGTAGCACTGTAGTGAAGCTCCAAATACTTGGATCTAGACATATGAATGTATCACTGCCTTAATGTTTTCCAAACCCTGGCATGTAAGGTATCAAAAGGACTGTTTTCTGATTCCTGGATTAATGGTGTATATTATGTCACCATAATTTGCACCATGCTCTTTTTAACATACTTTGACTTAATATTGGACAAATCCTCCAGACCACCATAAACCATGCAAGTAAGGTGTTGCGTGAGACAAAGGAACCTCTCTCGCTCAAAATTCACACCTCTACATTGGTCAGTCTGCCAAAGATGGGTGTGACTGGTAGACCCTTAAAAGTCCCTAACCCAAACAAATCATGGCTCAAACCTTTTGAGACACTCTCCAAGACTCATCACCCTGGAGTCTGACTTTCAGGCAGTTTTTATCTTCAAGTAACTTTGTCGATTCGCTGTGGACTCTCCGATCTTCAGAACTCGACGAAAGCCTCCAGCTCACTCCTACAGAACTCATCAAGAACCTCCATTGTCTACCGCATCCGGACGCTTGTTCAGCAACAAAGCCAATGCAAGTAACCGTTTCCAACTAGTTAGATGCATGTCTAAGTTTGGGCCCCTTTGTCAAGGTGATTTTTGATTCTCTGATGATTCTCATTAGGTTGTGGTTAATTGATGCTAAATACTGCCATTCTTTGTTTCTCTCTCTCCTTACTTTCCTTCATTCTGTATATATGTGTTTTGCTTAGTCTTGTTGTATGTTAGCTGTAGTTTCATTTATTAAATCCCTTGTATTCACAATTGATTGCCTCTGTGTGCTGCTGAATGTTGATCTTGCTACATGCTAAATTAATGCTAGTAATGTATGAAGTATGAAAGTTATTCTTTCTTGGCCAGGAAAATAATCTTTCCTAGAATTGATAAATGATTATACTGTCGGTGGACGAACAGATTAAATCATTGTAATATTGATTCTGCTACAGTTAATTCTAAGAGCTGATCTAAATATTCATAATTATAACCAGTTATAATTACTTATAAATATAATTCCCTTGTGAGCTAATTTGCTACAAATATAACAGGCAACCTCTAGCAAGCGGCTAATAATGTCCCTTTAGTGGCTCCGTAGAAGGCATTATTAGTTTTCAGTGCCTTTCTGAATACAGATTTGCTATTCGGGGCACATCGCTAGTGCACATTCTCTTTAAATTCTCCTAAAGGGATAAAACTGCTCGTTGCAGATGAGGGGTGCTAATCCTCACGTTTAAAACACACTGGCAGACCAAAGTGCTGCGGGGAGAGTGAAGCACGCTGGACCTGTGCTGGCGTGAGAAATTTAGATTTTTGTCCGCCGAGGCAGCTGGGAGGGGAGAAACATGAGAGCGAGAGGGGCGGGATTGCCTTCATTAAAGAAGGCGATCTGGATGCGAAGCAGGGACAGACTCATGCTTTCGCAGTAAAAGCAGCCTGTCTCAGCGAACGCAGCCTCAGTGGTGCACACACAAATGTGAAGCCGTCAGCGATACAGAATCATTGGTGACAGCATTCTACCCCCGATCTGCCTAGAAGGATTGAACCGCTCGATATAAATGAGGGGCGCTGATCCTTACGTGTAAAACACACTGGTGGATCAAAGTGCTGGGAGAGAGTGAGCATGCGGGACCTGTGCCGGCATGAGATCACACAAACCTGGTTGCTTAGCTCCGCGATTCCACCGTTTCTTTCTCAGAGCTCACTGAGAGAGGTGAATGGGACAGCGGGGCTACCTTTATTGGAGAAAGCGATCTGCAAATGGAGTACAGCAAGATTAATGCTCTCTGTGAGAGCATTCCATCTCAGTGAGTGCATAGTTTCTGCTTGGGCTAGGGATGGGGAGTCGACTTCAAAAGAGTCCATTCCTCGACTCTGAATAGCCCTAGAGTCAGAGTCGACTCCAGCAGTGGAATCAACTCTCGGTGTCGACTCTGAAATCGCTGATGTCTTCACTGATTCTCAAATCCCTATATAGTGCATGGCAGTTGAGTGCTATATATCAGCAAAGAGTGAACGAAATTAAGCAAGGATTCGTTTGCAGTGCAGTCCGTGTGCGGTGCGTAGCCTATGCAGTGCAGAAGAAGCACGGGCTCAGTGTGCTTTATTAAGTGTGCTCAGTGCGCTATGATCCTGGGCTGTTTACCACCATTATTTTGATTTCAAATTTGAAGGTTGTTACAATTTTTTTTTCTTAACTCAAAACTCAACATAGTGATTATCTTTTCACACATACATATTCACGTGTAAGCACAATATTATTAAATGTATTTTACTTCTGTACTGAATTATATATTAAGTTTATATATTAAGATGCTCAAGCAAGTGGCAAAACATGTAAACCCAGCCTTCTTTTCTTACGTTAAGGTAGTAGGCTATCACAATTTTAAATTAAAACTTACCATTGACAGAAACAGCCGTCTCCTGCCTTTTTTTTTTTTGCATTAATATTATAAGTAACCCTGCTGGTCATAAAAATAACTTTGATTTCTAACTCCACGAGTGCCATTGGTTTACCATGTTTATCTAAGAGTTTAGGGTACTTTTTCTTGCTTTACCCATATAGCTAAAACTACTTTAATTAGCCTATATGCATTTATGGTGCAATTAATACATTTCGTATCAATCCATGTACATTTTTAATGTGAGCAATGCCCTGTCACTTTAATTCAGCGTGTGCAGCACAGCAAAAATAAAATAGACTCGGTGCGGAAACGATCGCTGCGATGCCGCATATGCATACCGCTCGGAACGCATCGAGTGAATGCTCAACAAAAGCAAATGCTCAAAAAGAAAACACAGACTGCAAATGGAGTATGTATGAAACAGGTGTGGAATAGTAAATGTAGTTTGTAATTATACATGCTTTTGTGTCAACTTTGATGTTTTGTTATGCAATGTTAGCCTATGTTTAATGCAGTCAATAGGCTACATTTGGTTTTCCATAGACTATTCAATCATTAAACTTATGGAATGCCAATCCTGCCATAATTAGAAATAAATAAATAATTAAATGTACAAAGAAATGTAAAAACGCAATTATAAATAGATACAGTAAATATATAATTAAATATACAAAGAAAAGTAAAAAAGCAAAAATAAATAATTATTTATAATTTTATTTCCTTATTTATGTATTTTTATTTTTATTTTTCCCACATTTCTTTATTTTTTCTTTTATTTATTTTCACATTTATGTATTTATTTACGTATTTATTTATTTATTTATTTATTTATTTATTTCCACATTTATTTATTTCTACATTTATTTATTTTTACATTTATTTACTTTCGCATTTATTTTATCTTCTGATTTCTCTCAACATGGGGACAGGAGAGCTGTCAATCAATAAATTGGAAAAAAAGTAACTTGCGTTACTTATCTGAAAAAGTAACTCAGATATTCTCTTGTAAATTAAAAAGTAATGCGTTACTTTACTAGTTACTTGAAAAAAGTAATCTGATTACGTAACTTGCGTTACTTGTAATGCGTTACCCCAACACTGTTTATTTCTACATTTCTTTGTCCGTAGGGCGTGTTTTACCTCAGGAATAGCAATCGAGCCAGAGTAGGCGAGGGGTAAGCTTTGAGGCCCCAGTGACACCTTGTGGTGCCCAAGCGAAGTACAAGAAGTGTAAGCCGGCATGATGCGCCTGTTGATAGTGTGGGATGAATGATTTAGATGGGCAATATGGCCAAAATCGTATTTAAATTTCAAGTGGGGTGTTGTTTAGGCTGGGAAGCGAGCAATCTGTGATCGCATGCATTTGCTGAAGCTCCCGAAAGCGTACTTTCTTATGCGCACTGTTTTTTTAGGTTTCACTTTCAACGCATACAACGCATGTTTCAAAGATTCGGGATAGAAGGAGGCATCAGGTACCGTAGAAGATTTGTCGCCTCGCGCCACTTCCCGTATGGGTTCTCTTGGTGTAGACACGGCTTTAGATACGGATTAATCGGCTAATTAATCACACGTCTTAGGCTGGAAATATCCAGAATTAGATCAAACAAAAGGTGTCCATTGGAACGGAGTTAGTGAAAGACACACGCCATGCATTATAGCCTAAAACATGTTTAATATTTGCAACTGACAACAACGGTTAAAGATTTTAATATACTATGTTTGTACTATGTACTATGTACTATGTTAATATACAAATCAATATACTATGCAGTGGAGATGCGTTCACTGTCAAATATCATTCAGCATTCATTTTGAAATTTTGTCAAATATTTTTTCTTGATTACAAGAAAAAGAAAAAAAAATTCTTGTGGTGATTTATTTCTTGTTTTTCATTTAATTCAAAAGTTAACACTGCAAATTAAATGATTTAGTTTTTTTCTGCAGTCGAAGAAAGTAGCCTAAATTATGTCCATGATTTCTCTCATTTTAAATATCATCAAGAGTATTTTTTTTCCGATCTGCAGTCTAATAAAAGTTAAGAAAATTAGCCTATAGATCTATAGCCAACAGGCTAATTTCATTCTTAAATCAACTTCATAACAAATAGGCTAGGCCAGGGGTAGGCAAGTTCGGTCCTAGAGAGCCTCAGTCCCCAGACGTTTGCAGACTGTTATAAAAAGAAGAGGGGATGCCACACAGTGGTAAACATGGCCTTGTCCCAACTTTTTTGAGATGTGTTGATGCCATGAAATTTCAAATCAACTTATTTTGCCCTTAAAATGGTACATTTTCTCAGTTTAAACATTTGATATGTCATCTATGTTGTATTCTGAATAAAATATTGAAATTTGAAGCTTCCACATCATTGCACTCTGTTTTTATTCACAATTTGTACAGTGTCCCAACTTTTTTTGGAATTGGGTTTGTATATATATATCCTCTGCCGGGGCTCCTTCTATGGAGGCGAGCAGCAGACTGCGCAGAGCTTCTTCTTCGGCTTCTTGATAGCAGAATCAGCGAGGAGATGATCTCGTCGCTGAAGGAGAAAATTCTGATGAAATGGTGTTTGGAGCTGACTTATATAGAGGTCAGCTCTGCCCTTTATGGTGAGCTAGAACGCCATTGGTTCGTGCAGCTACACAAACATGAACAAATCAGAGTAAACAGGAGTTTCCCCATAATGCGTCCTCGAAGCAATGGGAGAGACCAATCAATAGGGAACTATCAGTTTCACCAAAAATATGAAAGCTGTTTTCTTTTTACTCAAAATGTTTCTTGAACAGCAAATCAGTACATTAGAATGATTTTAAAATATAAAATAATTTATTAAAATATATTATACTAGAAAAGTTATTTTTGTTATTTTTGTAATAACATTTTACAAAATGTAACACTGACGCTATGGGGGAATGCCTCCAGTATGACTGATGCCTGAAGCACATATCAAAACTTGACAATATTATTGGCCAACGATTAATTCAATTGTGAATATAAAAGAGTGTCAGTAGTACACGTCATGCTCTTTTGTGTCTTCAGGAGCCATTTGTTCATAGCTGGTCCCTGGGCGAACACCATGGAATTCTCCCAGGCAAAACATTTCAGGTGTTTGGCACATCCATTAAGACAGGGTTTGGAGTTCAGGGGGAGGTGAAGGAATGGTCAGCAACCTTTGAGAGGTACATTCTATGCCGGTCCAAATCCAAACCCTCTGAGGGCCCTGGTCTGTCCCAGTCTGAGGACTGGGGACAGAGCCAGAAGGTGAGCATTGCCACTTAGGCTCCTCCTTCACCGAGAAATAAGCAGTTTGCATAGGGCACCAACTTCCTGGCAGCAGGGAGCTTGCTCCAAAAAATGTCTATATTACTATTAAAATTAACCTATACATAAATAAAAATCTCAACATGAACATATACAGGCGCATCTCAATAAATTAGAATGTCATGGAAAAATGTCAGTAATTCAACTCAAATTGTGAAACTCGTGTATTAAAGGGGTCATATGATGCCATTTCAAGTTTTCCTTTCTCTTTGGAGTGTTACAAGCTGATTGTGCATAGATAAGATCCCTGAAGTTGCAAAGACTAAAGTCTCAAAACCAAAGAGATATACTTTATCAAAGTTAAGACTCTGCCACGCCCCCCTAAAACGGCTTGTGGCTTGTGTACTGCACACATACCAGCTTCATCACTGTGTCTGTCACGCGACTCTGTTCCCCTTTCAGGCTCGGTCTTTGCATTTATTTTGAAAAATTAAGCTCGCGATTATGGAAAGGGGCATTACATTTCCGACGAGTGCTTGCGGTGTTCGGCCAATCACAATGCACTGGGTCAGCTGGCCAATCAGAGCAGACTGCGCTTGTCGGAAGGAGAGACTTTGTAGAAAACGAAGCGCTTGAGAGAGGCGGGCCATAGAGGACCTACAATAATGTACAGTATTTGAAAAATAATGTGTTTTTTGAACATTAAAGCATGTCAACATATTC
>NW_015506219.1:351071-354708 GCF_001515645.1 Sinocyclocheilus grahami | reverse complement strand
TCATTTATTTCAGTTATTCAACTCAAATTGTGAAACTCGTGTATTAAATCAATTCAGTGCACACAGACTGAAGTAGTTTAAGTCTTTGGTTCTTTTAATTGTGATGATTTTGGCTCACATTTAACAAAAACCCACCAATTCACTATCTCAACAAATTAGAATACTTCATAAGACCAATTAAAAAAAACATTTTTAGTGAATTGTTGGCCTTCTGGAAAGTATGTTCATTTACTGTACATGTACTCAATACTTGGTAGGGGCTCCTTTTGCTTTAATTACTGCCTCAATTCGGCGTGGCATGGAGGTGATCAGTTTGTGGCACTGCTGAGGTGGTATGGAAGCCCAGGTTTCTTTGACAGTGGCCTTCAGCTCATCTGCATTTTTTGGTCTCTTGTTTCTCATTTTCCTCTTGACAATACCCCATAGATTCTCTATGGGGTTCAGGTCTGGTGAGTTTGCTGGCCAGTCAAGCACACCAACACCATGGTCATTTAACCAACTTTTGGTGCTTTTGGCAGTGTGGGCAGGTGCCAAATCCTGCTGGAAAATTAAATCAGCATCTTCAAAAAGCTGGTCAGCAGAAGGAAGCATGAAGTGCTCCAAAATTTCTTGGTAAACGGGTGCAGTGACGTTGGTTTTCAAAAAACACAATGGACCAACACCAGCAGATGACATTGCACCCCAAATCATCACAGACTGTGGAAACTTAACACTGGACTTCAAGCAACTTGGGCTATGAGCTTCTCCACCCTTCCTCCAGACTCTAGGACCTTGGTTTCCAAATGAAATACAAAACTTGCTCTCATCTGAAAGGAGGACTTTGGACCACTGGGCAACAGTCCAGTTCTTTTTCTCCTTAGCCCAGGTAAGACGCCTCTGACGTTGTTTGTGGTTCAGGAGTGGCTTAACAAGAGGAATATGACAACTGTAGCCAAATTCCTTGACATGTCTGTGTGTGGTGGCTCTTGATGCCTTGACCCCAGCCTCAGTCCATTCCTTGTGAAGTTCACTCAAATTCTTGAATCGATTTTGCTTGACAATCCTCATAAGGCTGTGGTTCTCTCGGTTGGTTGTGCATCTTTTTCTTTCACACTTTTTCCTTCCACTCAACTTTCTGTTAACATGCTTGGATACAGCACTCTGTGAACAGCCAGCTTCTTTGGCAATGAATGTTTGTGGCTTACCCTCCTTGTGAAGGGTGTCAATGATTGTCTTCTGGACAACTGTCAGATCAGCAGTCTTCCCCATGATTGTGTAGCCTAGTGAAGCAAACTGAGAGACCATTTTGAAGGCTCAGGAAACCTTTGCAGGTGTTTTGAGTTGATTAGCTGATTGGCATGTCACCATATTCTAATTTGTTATTTGTTATAATTGGTGGGTTTTTGTTAAATGTGAGCCAAAATCATCACAATTACTACTACTTCAGTCTGTGTGCATTGAATTTATTTAATACACGAGTTTCACAATTTGAGTTCAATTACTGAAATAAATGAACGTTTCCATGACATTCTGATTTATTGAGATGCACCTGTATATAATTATAAAAAATGCATTTTACGGTAGGCAGCTAAGCACACATGATGTGTCATTCCTGCATCATAATTAATGGACAACTGTACCCGTGAAAAGACATCAGCAATCCGGCGCAGTGAAAAGAAAAGAAAAAAAGGATGAAGCCTGTGCATCACTTTCAGGTACATTCATAATCCTGTTAAACTTTTTTGGTTGTTGACGTTAATAACGTGTTTTAATGTCAGTAATAATTTAACCACCAACAACGCATCTAATATTCTCTTTGCATTTCCATGTTCCCTTATGAAAATTAGCCATAGTTCTGCTATGAATAAAACCACAAATCATGGTTATTGTAGCCATGGGTGGTATTACCACAAATTAACCATGGTTTTGTTACTTAAAAATAATAGTTTACAAAGAATTATTCAGATAATATTTTTTGTGGTTGTAAAAGTCAACAAGGTCCTAAGCCAACAACAATATTTAAAATGACTTAAAATGCATTATATAAAAACAATGAGGTAATAATTATTGGTTAATAATTACATGGTTTCATTGAATAACACTATTAAAATACATAATGTAGGCTAATACAAAATAAAAAATGTATGTACATTACACATTATTACAAATGCCTGTAAAGGGCGCCAAAGGCCTGGTAATTGCTGCTGTTACATTTACAGAATGATCAAGTCCTTTAATATTGACCAAACATTTAATTCAAATATCCACTTAATCTTTAATTTTTGGCCACTTTTTTTGAGATAGAAATTATACAGCCTCTATAATTTCAACAAAAACATGTGGACATAACAACTCTAACAAAAATTAACCATGATTTTATCGTAGTAAAACTGCTTAGTTTTCTAGATTTCTGAATGCTTGAGACTATAAAATCAATCAGACAACTGTAAAATCATAGCCATTGCTAACTGTCTAGACAGCTACAATTGTAATTTGTAAATAATACAATTTAATTACAATTTATTTATTCACTTTTACATTTTATTAAAGTTCTATTTTGACCCCTATAGTAGGTTTTTTTTTTTTACATCCATAATATTTGAGGGAGGGGGCACAACAATACAATTCTGCTTAGGGCACCCATTTGGCCAGCAACAGCCCTGCAGAAGAGTGAGAGAGATTTTGAAATTGAGTCCTCTGTTCCCCAAGAAGAGATTTTCTGATCACTAGAACCTAACAGGATGGTTTCTTCACATAAAATTGCAAACCGTTCTTGTTGTAGAGCCCCTATGGGGTTCTCCTTGTAGAGTCCTAGTAAAGACTGCAGTTCAGTGAGTTCCCTTGAATAGTGATGTCTGTGCTATGGGCGTGAGTCACGACCCTTACCTAGTTTAGGGTCATTATGGAGGGTCCTCTTCTCGAAGAGCTAAGTATGACTTCTTAAAAACCTGTCATACGAAACAAACTCAGAATGTTTTCCTAGTATCGAAAAGAAGGGTTTCATTTGCAACAAGGTTTGGATGCCCTTATTGTTGTGGTAAGTCCAGAGAACAGTTTTGGTTAATACTGAGCTTACTTCCTTTTCCAATCAGGACTTCAGGATTGTCACCCTGATATGAGCTTTGTCAGCTTCCTGAAATCATACCACCTGAAGACAGCAAGATCAGGTGGTAGCAGCTAGCAGTTTTTGATATGCAAGTCTTTAGGGTTGAGTGCAGAGTAGTGCCTCCCACATTCCAAAGAGTCCTTAAACTCCTGCCCACAAAGTTACACATCTCAAGAGCTCAATGAGAAGACAATGAGACACTGCACCTCACTTCAAATCTTTGGACTGCCTAGTCACTTCTTCATCAGACAAAAGAGGATGACACTACTGATGCCCTTTAATACTCACAGTCACACTGGTAGTGATGCCATGGACTGTCGTCAATCAAGAATGTTGTGTTTTGACATGCTTCAGACACCAGTCAAGCTGGAGGCAGTCCCCCATCTCAGACAGTCTTTTTCCCATTCTCAGAGAACAGAAAGGAGAGAAGGAGAGAACATCTCCGGGTTGCCTGTGTCAGGGCCGCTTCATCGTCTTCTTAGAGGACTTATGGGCCGGCTGGGACACGGGGGGGGGGGGGCGGAGCCCCTGGGGGGGCGGCCCCGCGCCGCC
>NW_015506219.1:336686-350863 GCF_001515645.1 Sinocyclocheilus grahami | reverse complement strand
CCAAATTCCTTGACATGTCTGTGTGTGGTGGCTCTTGATGCCTTGACCCCAGCCTCAGTCCATTCCTTGTGAAGTTCACTCAAATTCTTGAATCGATTTTGCTTGACAATCCTCATAAGGCTGCGGTTATTTCGGTTGGTTGTGCATCTTTTTCTTTCACACTTTTTCCTTCCACTCAACTTTCTGTTAACATGCTTGGATACAGCACTCTGTGAACAGCCCGCTTCTTTGGCAATGAATGTTTGTGGCTCCTTGTGAAGGGTGTCAATGATTGTCTTCTGGACAACTGTCTGATCAGCAGTCTTCCCCATGATTGTGTAGCCTAGTGAACACAACTGAGAGACCATTTTGAAGGCTCAGGAAACCTTTGCAGGTGTTTTGAGTTGATTAGCTGATTGGCATGTCACCATATTCTAATTTGTTGAGATAGTGAATTGGTGGGTTTTTGTTAAATGTGAGCCAAAATCATCACAATTAAAAGAACCAAAGACTTAAACTACTTCAGTCTGTGTGCATTGAATTTATTTAATACACGAGTTTCACAATTTGAGTTCAATTACTGAAATAAATGAACGTTTCCATGACATTCTGATTTATTGAGATGCACCTGTATATAATTATAAAAAATGCATTTTACGGTAGGCAGCTAAGCACACATGATGTGTCATTCCTGTATCATAATTAATGGACAACTGTACCCGTGAAAAGACATCAGCAATCCGGCGCAGTGAAAAGAAAAGAAAAAAAAGGATGAAGCCTGTGCATCACTTTCAGGTACATTCATAATCCTGTTAAACTTTTTTGGTTGTTGACGTTAATAACGTGTTTTAATGTCAGTAATAATTTAACCACCAACAACGCATCTAATATTCTCTTTGCATTTCCATGTTCCCTTATGAAAATTAGCCATAGTTCTACTATGAATAAAACCACAAATCATGGTTATTGTAGCCATGGGTGGTATTACCACAAATTAACCATGGTTTTGTTACTTAAAAATAATAGTTTACAAAGAATTATTCAGATAATATTTTTTGTGGTTGTAAAAACAGTCCTAAGCCAACAACAATATTTAAAATGACTTAAAATGCATTATATAAAAGCAATGAGGTAAAAATGATTGGTTAATAATTACATGGTTTCATTTAATAACACTATTAAAATACATAATATAGGCTAATACAAAATAAAAAATGTATGTACATTACACGTTATTACAAATGCCTATAAAGGGCGCCAAAGGCCTGGTAATTGCTGCTGTTACATTTACAGGATGATCAAGTCCTTTAATATTGACCAAATATTTAATTCAAATATCCACTTAATCTTTAATTTTTGGCCACCTTTTTTGAGATAGAAATGATACAGCCTCTATAATTTCAACAAAAACATGTGGACATAACAACTCTAACAAAAATTAAGCATGATTTTATCGTAGTAAAACTGCTTAGTTTTCTAGATTTCTGAATGCTTGAGACTATAAAATCAATCAGACAACTGTAAAATCATAGCCATAGCTAACTGTCTAGACAGCTACAATTGTAATTTGTAAATAATACAATTTAATTACAATTTATTTATTCACTTTTACATTTTATTAAAGTTCTATTTTGACCCCTATAGTAGGTGTTTTTTTTACATCCATAATATTTGAGGGAGGGGGCACAACAATACAATTCTGCTTAGGGCCCCATTTGGCCAGCAACAGCCCTGCAGAAGAGTCACGATGCGAAAAGTGAGAAGAAAGATCTGAGGGAAGTGATTCAGGGCAAGTGGGCTGAGCACAAAAAAAGAAAGATCTGCCATCTGATGGTTCGACACAGGACCTGAATGTGAGATATGCTTTGATAAACACATATATTAACAGACTAGATATTTTTAAGGTTATAGCTTTCTTCCCAGATATTGGCATCTTTTAAGTTGGAAGCTCCCTCATAGCACCAACTCATGGAAACAAACTAAGGCAAAAACAATGGGGAGTGGTTTTTGCCTTAGTTTGTTTGACGCATCCTTGGGTTGAGTCGAACCCCCTATTAAGTAGGATTTTGAAATTGAGTCCTCTGTTCCCCAAGAAGAGATTTTCTGATCACTAGAACCTAACAGGATGGTTTCTTCACATAAAATTGCAAACCGTTCTTGTTGTAGAGCCCCTGTGGGGTGCTCCTTGTAGAGTCCTAGTAAAGACTGCAGTTCAGTGAGTTCCCTTGAATAGTGATGTCTGTGCTATGGGCGTGAGTCACGACCCTTACCTAGTTTAGGGTCATTATGGAGGGTCCTCTTCTCGAAGAGCTAAGTATGACTTCTTAAAAACCTGTCATACGAAACAAACTCAGAATGTTTTCCTAGTATCGAAAAGAAGGGTTTCATTTGCAACAAGGTTTGGATGCCCTTATTGTTGTGGTAAGTCCAGAGAACAGTTTTGGTTAATACTGAGCTTACTTCCTTTTCCAATCAGGACTTCAGGATTGTCACCCTGATATGAGCTTTGTCAGCTTCCTGAAATTATACCACCTGAAGACAGCAAGATCAGGTGGTAGCAGCTAGCAGTTTTTGATATGCAAGTCTTTAGGGTTGAGTGCAGAGTAGTGCCTCCCACATTCTAAAGAGTCCTTAAACTCCTGCCCACAAAGTTACACATCTCAAGAGCTCAATGAGAAGACAATGAGACACTGCACCTCACTTCAAATCTTTGGACTGCCTAGTCACTTCTTCATCAGACAAAAGAGGATGACACTACTGATGCCCTTTAATACTCACAGTCACACTGGTAGTGATGCCATGGACTGTCGTCAATCAAGAATGTTGTGTTTTGACATGCTTCAGACACCAGTCAAGCTGGAGGCAGTCCCCCATCTCAGACAGTCTTTTTCCCATTCTCAGAGAACAGAAAGGAGAGAAGGAGAGAACATCTCCGGGTTGCCTGTGTCAGGGCCGCTTCATCGTCTTCTTAGAGGACTTATGGGCCGGCTGGGACACGGGGCCGCAGTCCTCTGAGAGGCTCGACGCGACGGCCTCGACGGTGTCTCAGCACGGAACGGAGGCGCTCTTGAGGACGCAGGGCGACGAGCAGAGGTCACCGAATAGGACAACCTGCGAGATGGGAGTGTCGACATCTCTCATCTCAGCTAGGTTGAGCCAAAGATGGCGCTCTTGACATCACCTTCCCGAGGGACTGCGCCATAACTTTCGTCGCCTAGAGGGCGAAGTCAGTCGCCATGCGCAGTTCCTGCATCAATCCCGGGTCGGAACTACTCTCGTGCATCTGTTTGAGTGCCCTGGCTTGGTGGACCTGCAGTATAGCCATGGCATACAGGGCAGATGCAGCTTGGCCCGCAGCACTGTAAGCTTTGGCGGTGAGAGCCGCCGTCAGCCTACAGGCTTTGTCATGAGTCATCCACGAACGCAGCTTCAGCATGTTGGATGCCCAGACACTGAAGACAATGATTGTGTCTGTCGACAGAGGACAGGTAACGACCGCAACCAACAATAACACGGATGGAACGGCATCTTTAAAAAACGCAAGCCATCCGTGATGAGAAACTGCTCTTTTAGTTGAAGCATCCAGGGGAATCGCTGATTCAACAGGGACACTGCTGTTTGTGCCGTCACGCCAACCAGGAACAGCTTCTTTCTTCCAGACAGAACGAAAAGGCTTTGTGGAGAAGAAATCATTCACCCACTCGGCTTTCAAGAAAAAATCTGAAGAGTGGATGCACCTGTCATCTATTTATACCCGTATGCATGGGGAGTGGCTCAGGTATGCAACAAGAACAACAATCATGAGCAAAACACCCACCCTCCAGAAGTCCCCAGTTGATGTCTTGATTCTCGGGTTTGGTCAGCGCTGGGTACTTGTTGAAGAGATTGGCCACAAAGGCCAAGTTGAGTTTAGGGTTGCCAGACACGACGTCAGTAGACGTGACAAACTGTCTGCAGCCCAGCCTGTCTGCCTGCAGCAGCATACACTCGGCTCTCTTCAGGTCATCGTTCTCCTGCAGAACACACACCAGGACAAGCTGAGATCATTGCCAAACACAATTCACTGCATTTAGCTGCTGACAAATTAACTAATCTCTCCCTCTATGCTTTAATGGGACAGATTTGCATAAGCCACAGATGCAAAACAATCTCCTTTTCTATCCCATGGGTCAGTGAGAAAATAAGAGATAGCACAAATCAAATATAAACACTACTATGAGAAATTGCACAGACAATACAAGTACTTGAACATCACTTGAGCCAGATTCATTTGGTAGCTACACAGCCTTCAGAATCAGTTGAACGTGTAATAGTGCAGAACTCAAAATGATGTCGTGTACATTAAGGCTTTGTGCCAAACCCTAGTGAGCCGCCTACCTAGGCTGCATTTTTAGGACTTCCAAATTAAACAATGACAAGAAGACAAGCAATAAGGAGCTGTGTTGCCTCTCTAAAACACTTTTTCCGGCATTGTTTGTTGCTTTAAATATTTTAGAAAGGATGGGTTGTTAGAAAAAATTAAGTGTAAAAATAAACTGTTCAAAAGTTTGGGGTCAGTCGTTTTTTTATAGAAATGAATGCATGCAGTTCTTTTAAAGAATCAAAGAATCTCTGAAAACTATGTATCACTATGCATCCAAAAATATGAAGCAGCACAACTGTTATTTTAATTATTACAGTATTCTAATTTGTTGAGCTAGTGAATTGGTGGGTTTTTGTTAAATGTGAGCCAAAATCATCACAATTAATAGAACCAAAGACTTAAACTACTTCAGTCTGTGTGCACTGAATTTATTTAATACACGAGTTTCACAATTTGAGTTGAATTACTGAAATAAATGAACTTTTCCACGACATTCTAATTTATTGAGATGCACCTGTATATATTTCAACAGTGTATACTGTCAAAAGAATTAAAAAATATCAAGTTTTTTTTTTTTTTTGATGAACCACATAAGTAGAGAACAAAATGAAGCGATTCACCAGTTTGAAACAGAATGCAAGACATGGAGGTTCAAGCATTGAAAGGAAACGTCTCAGGTTACTTATGTAACCATGGTTCCCTGAGTAGGGAACGAGACACTGCGCCCTCTAGGGGTCGCTATGGGGAACGCCTCGTCGTGACCCGTGTCTGAAGCATACATAAATGTGAGCCAAAATCATCACAATTAATAGATCCAAAGACTTAAACTACTTCAGTCTGTGTGCACTGAATTTATTTAATACACGAGTTTCACAATTTGAGTTGAATTACTGAAATAAATGAACTTTTCCACGACATTCTAATTTATTGAGATGCACCTGTATATATTTCAACAGTGTATACTGTCAAAAGAATTAAAAAATATCAAGTTTTTTTTTTTTTTGATGAACCACATAAGTAGAGAACAAAATGAAGCGATTCACCAGTTTGAAACAGAATGCAAGACATGGAGGTTCAAGCACTACCTAGGCTGCATTTTTAGGACTTCCAAATTAAACAATGACAAGAAGACAAGCAATAAGGAGCTGTGTTGCCTCTCTAAAACACTTTTTCCGGCATTGTTTGTTGCTTTAAATATTTTAGAAAGGATGGGTTGTTAGAAAAAATAAAGTGTAAAAATAAACTGTTCAAAAGTTTGGGGTCAGTCGTTTTTTTATAGAAATGAATGCATGCAGTTCTTTTAAAGAATCAAAGAATCTCTGAAAACTATGTATCACTATGTATCCAAAAATATGAAGCAGCACAACAGTTATTTTAATTATTACAGTATTCTAATTTGTTGAGATAGTGAATTGGTGGGTTTTTGTTAAATGTGAGCCAAAATCATCACAATTAATAGAACCAAAGACTTAAACTACTTCAGTCTGTGTGCACTGAATTTATTTAATACACGAGTTTCACAATTTGAGTTGAATTACTGAAATAAATGAACTTTTCCACGACATTCTAATTTATTGAGATGCACCTGTATATATTTCAACAGTGTATACTGTCAAAAGAATTTAAAAATATCAAGTTTTTTTTTTTTGATGAACCACATAAGTAGAGAACAAAATGAAGCGATTCACCAGTTTGAAACAGAATGCAAGACATGGAGGTTCAAGCATTGAAAGGAAACATTATTTGTGGTGTGACTGCACACACTAACACAACACGACGGCAGCGGAAAGCTGAAACAGTGGGTAATGTAGATGATGAAATGACCCTGACTGTGTCCCAGTGCTACAGCAGCTGCTGGCGAACCACAGCACACAGTCAATAACAGCTGCTCTGGCCAGCGTGTGGGGTTAAATACTCTCACATGAGTCACCCAGAGCTCAAACATCAGACCTCTGTCTGTTTAGACGCTGCTGGGTAATGGGCAACGTTGTTATTGTCCCGAACCAAACCAGTGAATGACTTGAATCATGGCGTACTGGGGGTGGAATGTGGCATCCACAGTGTTGTGACTGCCAGGGGCCACAGACTGGAACACAATGTGCAATAAACAGTGGCTTTTTGCTGAGTTCCTACTGGAATTCACTATTGTCAGAAACACATAAAGAAAACACATCCTGCTTAGAATTTGCAGTTCTTAATTTTGGCATTGATTATGAAAATCAATCCCAGGTTTGCATACACTTTCACCCTCTCATGCCAAGTTTAGACCCTCAGAGAAACACTTGTGTTTGAACTGCTGATGCTTGACAACTGCTCTCCAAAAAGCAGGAAGCTTGAGGCTTTCAGGAAGTCCCTAGTGTGTCTCATCACACATCTCAGATGAACTGCCTCCGTCCTGACTTACAATGAGCTGCTACAGGGACTGAAGCTTTGATATTCGGATACAAACCTTCCTCCTCTACTGAGAGCAGCTCACTACTGTGAATGCATTAAAAGACCTTAGATATTGTGAAGCTGAACTTATATTTCTGGTCTCACATTTTTGGGCTGGTTTATGACACAGAAACACATAGTGAATGATGTGCATTTTAAAAGTGTATTGTTTGAACTCACGCTGAAGCCTGACATGTCAATGTCAATACGATCTTCACCCTCCTTTTGACCTTTCGGCGCGATCTGGTTGAGCAGGTGGAAATAAGCCCTAGAGTCCTGCAAGAGCGAGAAGAGAAAAAAAATATTTAAATGAACGTAGTGTAATGCTGCCTTCAAGTCCTGTCTGTAGGATTGTATTTATGAGCTGAAAGCACATGAACGCCATAGTGGCATAATTACTAGAGACAGAACCTATTATGCCACTGCATGCAACAGAAAACAATGTTTACTTATTTTTATGTTAAAAGCTGAAATGAAACATTTATTGATTGTCAGAGACTTCAAACTCATCAAGTTTCAGTCATTAAAAAATGACGTCAATCTCTACAAAATACTTGTGGGATTTTCTTTGAGCCCAGACTTACTGAAATTTGACAATATGTTAAAAGAAAGGTTTGCATATGTGCCTTTTGTTAAGTATCATATTAGATACAGGAATTTATAGCTCATATGCAGTGATAATATGGAGCTCACACTCAAGGAGGATAATCCCTTTCATTGTAGACCTAAACTGAGCAAAAATATGCAATTTGTTGCAGATGAAATGCTGTTAGCTTGTAATGTATATCTATAAAACAGTATAGCAGACTACTTATATGAAATGCATATAAACATGTGTTTTCACTGTTTATGACAGAAGGCATGTAGTAGATTGTGTGCCACATGTTTTTCAGCAAAGTTTTGATCATTTAGAGGCATTAGATATTTGTGTATCAAATATGATAAAGCAAGCTTAATGTGGTTAAAGAATCATTTCATAAGGTGCTATTAATCATATTTAGGTTTTCATTGTGAATATTGCTTGTACAATTTAGTTTCTATGCATTTTTGAGCTGTTGTTAAATAATAATTATAAGGCTTGCCAAAAATACTATGAGGCAACAGGCTTTTGCAACTACAGTACTATAACGGTCCAATGCATCCATTTTATTTTGACCAAAATAACAATGGACTTGAAGGCAGCAGAATACATTTACATTGTGAATTATATTTAGATGAGACACAATCCAGAGAGATTTGTGAAAATGTCAGAAACACACAATCATGCATGAATTCCTGAGAACATGAATGTGGTAGATTTGAATGAATGAACAAACCAAACAACAACAAAAATGCATACTGTAACCGATCTACAGTACATTTGGAAAAGTACCTTTACACAGTTTGAAAAATCTGTTAACTGCAGCATAGAGAGAGATAGAGACAGATATTAGTTAAATCATTCAGTAGAGATCAGTCTTTTATCACCAAACCCCTTTTTTGAGAACAATTAAGAGTTAAGAGAGCAATCACGTAACAGCTCAGGTCACATATCTTTTATTAGATACTAAATGACCCCTCGCATGTTTTACAAAATTCATGGTATGCCAGAGCATTTGAAAGTCAAAGTAACTGCCCTTTCACTCTGGGGAACTGCCTTTATGAAACAGAAAATGGAGTTAGCTGTTATGTAAATTCTAATTTGGATAAATTTGGCAACATGACTCCACTCATTTGAGGCTGAGAATTATTTCACCCTTAAAGGAAAGCTAAAGTAAATCTGTCATCTAACCATTAGTTTTTCAAGAGATTTAAAAAGCGCAAAAAACGTCTACGTAAACCTTTCCATTTGACATTTACACGTTTTATGTTATTCCATTTTTATTTTTTTTTGCAGGTACATGTAATTTAATATACTGTAGTAGTATAGCATATCATTTAAAGTCTCTCTTAAACTACATGTACATGGAAAAACTCCCTTTCACAATGCTAGGGTGTTGATATGCTGATGTTGTGGTGTTCTGAAGTCAAAAGAGTCCACCCACTACCAAGTCCCTATAATATGGTGTGCTCTTTATATAACTCTGGATTTGAATAGAAAGATAATAGAACGCCTCTTCTCAATAAGCCATGCTCCTCTGCTCTGCACATTTTGTGGCTGCGACTGAAAGCTTGATGACTCGCTGCCATATCAGGCAATAATTTTGCAGGCTGCGTTTGTGCACGTACGTAGCTACCTCATGAAACTGATTTCAGATGGGCGTCTGAGGACGTGTAATAGTTTAATGAGCTACAACAAAATTACTGCAATACTAATTTCTTGCTAGAAATGACATCAAAAGTGGATAAAGTTTGTCAAAAACCTACATTTACACAAACTGACCAACAACAGCAACTTTCAGACGCCATCTTTATTTTTAGCTCAACTGTCACAGAATCAAACACACAGGATTGTGGGATATCAAAGGCAGCGAAGGATACATCTTTGCTGCCGTCAAAAATCGATCAGATAAAGGCATCTCAGGAGACAGGAAGTGAAACTAACATTAGATTAGGATGTGCCTTGATACCTTTCTACCTTGGAATGCATCTTTAAAGGCAGCATTTTTCAGCTTTCAGATACAGTCCACATGTCTTCCTTTTCTAACACACCTGATTCTGATCATCATTAAGGAACCATGAGGCTCCATGAGATCAACTGGTCTCCGGGACCAGAGTTAAGAACCACTGCTGTTTAATACAAACACTAACTTTAAGTATGAGCAACACTAACAGTGATTGCCTTAATGCACAACACTAAAAACAACTTTATCTGTGACTACTTAACCACTATTGCACTGATTGGCAAATATTATTCAAAACAACAGGACTGTAACAGAAATATTCACAAAAATTTGACCATGAAACTATTTATGATGCTTACAATACATAATATGGTTAGTAAAGTCAAGTCATGACATTTTAGTCTTTCCTTTATAGCGAACATGGCATCAACACTGATGTGCACATAATTTTAAGGGAAAATATTTGAAATTCATATTTTTTATGAACTTTTTTTTTCTGGAATACATCACAGTAAGAACTTAGAATGCAGTTTTCAGGTTGTCTGTAGAAAAGATATCTGACAACTGGTTTCCTCTTGTTTTGTCAGGAGCTCCAATTTCAGTTACATGTGTTACAACAGAGACATTATGAACATTATCATCCATTACATGATAATAATACATCTGCACAGACTAATATGTTACTTCAATAAGCAGGAAATCAATTGTATATCAATTATCTTGATAAAAGAATAAAAGCCCTCATATGAGAGTGGTACTATGCATTTAAAACTTCACTATAGGATCTCAAACCAACAGTTTTCATTTCTTACAACTAAATGAATGTAAAAGATACGCTGGACTACCACTACAATGCTCATGCTTAATATCCTCATGAAAACATTAGTAGAGACAGAGATCTGATCATTTATTAGCATGCAGACACACAATCAGAGCACAGTAAACAAACACATTAAGACTGACCTTAATGTCATGGCTGAAGTTGTTGATCTTGCTCCAGCCGGCATTCTCCAGGTGGAAGTTGGCCCAGCGAAGCAACAGTTCCTCTGGAGACAGTTTCATCAGGTCCTCTAGTGTCTCTCCATCCCTCAACAGTGCTGCCAGAGCTGAAACAAGACCATGTGTATCAGTTAACCAGAATGCTGCGAAGCCCATGATTTAAAGGTGTATTCACTTTTGCCAAACAGTTACATACAGGATTTTCGCTGAACAGTGAACACTGATAATTTCTCAATTCCTGTTGTGCTTCAGAAAGCCAATTCACTTAATTTCAAACTGACCAGGCTCTTTCCAAAACCTCAAAGTGCACTACAACTCATTTGCTATGTTAAACATCTATGTCAGAGGTTCATCTAATGTTTACTGTAGTGTCTATACTTTTCCCACCACATTCAAGTAGGCAAAGGTAAACCCACGATTAAAAACTGTACACTAGCAGAAAATGACAGACCAGCTTCAGTTTTCTTGTAAAAAATGAATAATATATTGTTCATATATTTTTTCAACCAGGTGTTTTTCCCTTTCACAGATCAAACAAACCATTGGAGTACCTCAAGGTTCGGTGTTGGGTCCCTTTTCCTTTTTATAATTTACACAATGTTGCTGGTACCTACCGTCCAGTCACATGGATTTTCCTGCTACTGCTACACTAAGGAAATAAAGATCTACTAGGTACTTGCATGTATCTCAGCTTGGCTGGCAAACTTTGGCTTGGATGAAGGAACACCCCCCTAGCTATACACTAATCACTGTTTAGCAAGGCCCATTAATAACAACACCATTTTAGACTAGATTACTGCTATGTCCTTCTAGCTATTCTCCCTGCTTATGCACACAAACCTCTGCAAATGATCCAGAACACAGCAACATGTTTATGGATTTTTAACTAAATGAGAACCCAGAAGACAGCGCATTTGTCTCACTTTTACTGAAGGTTGTTGCCTGCAGTTCAAGGCACTGACGCTTGTATACAGAACCATCACTGGATCTAAAAATGTCAAGCCAAGGCAATTATATTATTTGTTTATAATTTGTCATCCCAGTCCTGCTTTGTGACTAATCATTTCTGGCAGTCTGTCGGATGAAAATCAATTTTATGTAATAATATAAATGTTTATTGATCCTTTCAGAATGATTCTCATTCATTATAAACAAGGTTCGTCTAAGGCTAGACAACTCTCTCTACAGAACTGTTAAGGCACAGATACTCTTGGACAGGTCTAAACTCCCTTAAGTTCAATTTGGGAGAAAACGAACTGTTCAGTCCAGTAATGAGGTCAGATATAAGAGTTCAAGTCTGCCACAACAGTCAGTTCAGTCAGTTGGGTTAACATTTAACTTCTTTAAAAGAGACGGTTTATCTGTTTGTCAGGATTCCTGGACGTTGTCATCAGCCGTGACAATGCCAGCTCTATTTGGACTAGACGTGCAACCGTGTTTGTGCAACAGAGACACATACCCTCATTTCTGCTCAGCTCAATGTCAGCAAACAGACCAATTTTGATGATCTGCCACAGCAGGCCCAAAACCAAATGAGGTTTGCCTTCTCGAAGGTCCAGAGCCCCGATGTTGACCACATGACAGCCAATGGCAGAGGCCGAGTTAAGAGCCAGGTTAAGATTCTCCTGCAAGACAGAAGCAATGATGTCTGTTAGGCTCAAACCTCTCTCCAACATATATGTGCTTTAATACATTGGGTGAAAAAATTGATTAAAACCATGGAAGTGTTCCAGAGTCATATTTTTAAAAAATAATCTTAAAAACAGAACCAAACCTGTATTGTGAATGCTGTAACTTTCTTCTTGTTGATGGTCCTCTCATCAATAGTATCAGGTACTGACAGGTTGATCATTTTACTAAAAGAAAGCAAAGGCACATGCATTTAGGTGGTTTCTTAAACAATATAAAATACTAAAACCACAGACAAGATGTTAAGGAGTGTGTCTGACTTACCACAGCACAATACCGTCTCCTACAGCCTTGAAGAGGTCATCTGTATTGGGATTCATGGGCAACACATGTTTACAGTCAGGGTCTTGTTCCAGTGCTGTGTTGATCCAGTTCGCGAAAGCAAACCTCTCCTCCTCTGGACGAGGACACAGAGAACAAGATCACATTACAAACAAAACGAAAAACAAAAGGACAGTACATACTATAAAGTATGTTATGGGATTTTGGACCTGGTATTACCATATCATTGTTTGAAGTGCCTTGCAGTAGCATGTAGATATCAAGACACGAATATGGCAAATCCACACAAAGACACATTATTACCATCTGAAACCATTACTTTTCCTTGTACACTCCAAGCCAGTGGGAGGTGTGGTGCAATGTAATTAAATAAAAAGGAAGCAGTGTTTTGTTTGATCCAGTGAAAGCAGAGGCGTTTTACCTGAGAAGGAGTGCTGTGTGCCCGCACTGGAGAGCTCAGATGTGCCTCCGATAGCCAAGATACCCTCTTTCCTGTTGATGGCCTTCCGGAAGCTCTTTGCTATGTCACTGCTCTTCAGCTCTTGAAAGATCTTTGCAGACACAAGGGACCATGATATTAATGATAAAATAATTCTCAAATGCTCAGACACATGATATAGTAACTGTACAGCACCCAAAGATGCAACTGTTAGCTAACTATTTACTTAGTTTACTCGTCTGAAACTACTTTGCTTAATAAAACAACAAAAATAATATAAAACGTTCTCCTTGATATTTTTAATAAGATACACTTTATTTTGATAGTCCACTTTAGACATTCTGCTAACTACTGTATAAGTAGCTTTGCAACTTCTCTACGTCTCAACTAACTCTCATTAATTTGCAACTACATGTCAACTAACTCTCATTAGAGTATTATTTGACTGTTAGGTTAGGGTTAGACTTAGTATAATAAGATGACATGTATTTGCAAAGCTATTTATGGTCAAAAGAATGTCTGTTGTGGGACCATCAAAATAAAATGAAACAATAATAAAATAAACCTTTTATTATGTCAAATCTGTTCCTTGACGCCATACTATATTGTGAATATAGTCACTGCACAATGTGTCTGATAGCACATTTTAGCATGGGACTTTAGCATTGACTCGTGTACCTTATTGCTTAAATACAACCGACTCACACATGAAGAAAATATGTATTACTAATTTAAAAATACGCAAATGCACATGTGGTCAAACACACACAAGGTCTTTGAAACTAAACAGATGTACATATTTTCTGACATGTGGCATGTGTGGGTAATTAAAGCATGACTGTCAGTGCCAAGTGGAACATCTAGTGAACGGAGGCCGCTAGCAGCTGCTCCTCGCAGCAGTGCAAACAAACCCAGGGTTGTTCAACAGGATGACACTCTATTTACAGGAAGCATCAACAGTCTCAATGAAACTGAATTGTTATCAACAATTACTGACTGCAAAAATGCTATAGACCAGAATCTATAGATATGTCTTAGGTCTCTCCATTAAATGTACATTACTGGTCAAACGTTTGGAATAATTACGATTTTTTTTAAAGGGGTCATATGATGCGATTTCAAGTTTTCCTTTCTCTTTGGAGTGTTACAAGCTGATTGTGCATAGATAAGTTCCCTGAAGTTGCAAAGACTAAAGTCTCAAAACCAAAGAGATATTCTTTATCAAAGTTAAGACACTGCTCGTTCTAACACGCCCCCACATATCTAGGTCACTATGTGGGAATATTTGCATAATGCGCACAAATGTGCACGCAAAGAAAGAAGGCGTGGTTTCAGTAACCGCAGTTAGTGTTGAAGCAGCATGTCAGGGAGACGCTGTGTGTTTCTAGGCGAAAGCAAAAGCACTTTATTTGGCCTTCCGAAAGTAGATGCATTTAGGAATCTTTAAGAT
>NW_015506219.1:327965-336616 GCF_001515645.1 Sinocyclocheilus grahami | reverse complement strand
GACTCTGTTCCCCTTTCGGGCTTGAACTGATGGTAAAACGAACGACATTATTTACTGTCTTTACATTTATTTTGAAAGATGAAGCTTGCGATTATGGTAAGGGGCGTTACATTTCCGACGAGTGCTTGCGGTGTTCGGCCAATCACAATGCACTGGGTCAGCTGGCCAATCAGAGCAGACTGCGCTTGTCGGAAGGCAAAAAAAGCGTTTGAGAGAGGCGGGGCATATAGGACCTACAATAATGTACAGTATTTGAAAAATAATGTGTTTTTTGAACATTAAAGCATGTCAACATATTCTGTTACACCAAATACACAAAATAATGATCTTTAAAAAAGCATCATATGACCACTTTAAGAGTTTTTAAAACAAGTCTCTTATGCTCACCAAGACTGAAATCATTCTAATATGCGGATTTGCTGCTCAAGAAATATTTCTTAAAATTAAAAGACGTAAAAAATAATTTTATTCAAAAAGTACAGTAAAGACATTTATCGTGCAACAAAAATATTTATATTTCAAATAAGTGTTTTCTGTTCACCAAAAAATCCTGAAAAAAACATATCACGGTTTCCAGAAAATCTATTAATTTTCAACATTATTAATAATAATAAGAACATTTCTTGAGAAGCAAATCTGCATATTAGACTTCTGACTTCTGAAGGATCATGTGACACTGAAGTCTAGAGTAATGATTTAGCTTTGATCACAGAAATAAATTACATTGTACAATATATTTACATGGAAAACAGCTATTTTAAATTGTAATCTTTCACATAATTACTGTTTTTACTTTTCTAATTAATGCAGCCTTGATGAGCATAAGAGATTTTGGTAACACTTTAGACTAGGGATCAATTCTCACTATTAACTAGTTGTTTATTAGCATGCCTATTATTAACATATTGGCTGTTTATTAGTACTTATAAAGCACATATGCTGCATCCCTAATCCTAGCCAATACCTAAACTTAACAACTACCTCACTAACTATTAATAAGCAGCAAATTAAGAGTTTATTGAGGCAAAAGTCATAGTTAATGGTTTGTTCATTGCGAGAACTGGGCCTTAAAATAAAGTGTGACCAAGATTTTTTTCAAAAACAAATCATAGTTATTTCAAACTTTTGACCATTAGCATTCGTTTTTGGGGATTTCTAACATTTTGTATCATCTAGAAAATTTGTAGCACAAGTTCTATTCAACTAACTTACACATTTTGAAGCATCATGTCTGTGGCATATGGGATGAGTTTCAAAACAGTCTTTAATACTAATTATCTTTTTTCCCATCATCCTTTGAGTAACGCTAATTACTAAAAATGATGCAATGGCAAAATGCCAACTGGATTCAGCACTGAAACTCTAATCTCAATGTACAATGTATTGTCTACTTACGCTGAAAGATACTGCTGATCATGCAAATCAGGGATTTAAAGCTGTAATGGTGCTTTCTGAAGAATTTGTTGGGTTTCAAATTTAGGTTCAACTAAACAACCTCAAATACCACCTCACATCTTACTAACTCTGACTAATTCATTAATCATGCAGAAACCTTTTGACTTTAATCATTCAACTTTTGAATGATTGTTTTGAACGTTTTCTAAAAGATGTAAGCTGCATTCACCCATTAAAGTCTCACGCGTGTACAGCACAATATCTGAACAGTGTATGTGATCATGTAAATGCTTTTTTTTTCTTTCTTACAGCAATGAAATTTGATTGGCAAATTTTAAATCTATAGTCAGAACAAAGCGTGGGCTACATTTTATTATCCAAAGCATTACAAGGAAATTTTGGAGAAAACAAAGTGATTTATGTGTGTAGCAAGTCTTTGGATGTTTATGTATATATACATAGAAGGCACATGTATAATTACTTTTGGATATTAGGAATGTATATGTCCCGCATCACAGAACGGTTTGCAGACACTTACAGACACAAACTCATCAAAGCTGATCTTATTGTCCTTGTCTTTGTCACCCTCTTCCATCAGTTTCTGGATGATCTCTCGGACTTTGTACCCAGGCATGGGCAGATTGGCCTCTTTGAACAGGTCATGGAGCTCATAGTCACAGATAAAGCCATTGCCGTTTAAATCTATGGAGAAAAATGAAAATTATTGGTTTAGTGTCAACATCTTACATCTTTCCAACAAGCACCAAACATTTTGGTTGCAATTGGGTTACGCTGCAGTTCAACAGATTAAAAATGTTACGAAACCTCTACTACAAAGAAAAGCAAAATGTGAGGAAATGCAATTTAAGTAATCTGGTGAGTAAAAATGATCAGCAACAAACTCTGAGAAAATTAAGAAAACCTGTATTTTGCTGTATATATGCACGCAAAATAAAACATTATGGAAATGTGAAAAAAATTATCAATATATAATTTTAGTACAAAAACTAATACATATATACACTTAAATGAAACATTGCAAAAACAATGAAAATGTTTATATCTATAGAATTTATGCTTATAACTAAAACGAAGGCCACATTTTAATGAGTGATGGTTCAGGCTGAACACGTTTATGCTGAACATTTTTACTGAGCTTTAAGCAATGCATTCTGGTATTATCCACAAAAGAGACAAAACACGGCCTCAGATTCTGGCCAGAACAAGGTATCTTGTTATTTGTCAAATATGTGGAAGCACAGAATGCCTGTTTTGCCAAAAGCTGGTTGCAGTAGGCAGGCCACTTGGTTTGAAACAGAGCTGTTGTGTTACAGGATGTATATAACAAATGCTATCTGCAATGCTAAACTGATTAAACAACATTAAAGGAACTGTGAGCCACTGGGGTTTTCTAGTATGTGCATTATAACACCATGACATTAGCAACAGTTTAGGCCTCAATTTTCTGCCCGGTCTGCTGGAGAAATCAGATAAATGGGAAAATGCTGTCTGAAGCACATTCTTGTCAAGGACCATGAAAAGCATCCAAATTCCACAAACTTTAAAACCCAGAAGTTTAAGATCACAAACCGCACTACACTCTTAAATGCACTGCTTTCTGTAAATCTACTGACATACCAATTTAATTCTCTACAGATACTCTATGCAATAGGCCTACTCAAACTCAGGTAGTGGCTAATATAGATATTCCAGGCACTTAAAAACAACATTAACAAAATTCACTTCTGAAGTAGGACAATAAAAGCTCATGTGATGTTCAAGAAAATTCTGCTATGAGCATCAGCCAGCATTGAATGGATACAATTTCATGCTTGGATGAATGAACAATTTAAAGAGACTTGGTACTGTATTAGTGCTTATTTTCCATCTCATTGTGCACAATATGGAAAATACTCATAGTGCATGCACAGTAAATTCTACTGAATAAATAAAAAAAAAAAAAAAATATATATATATATATATATATATATATATATAGGCAGTAAATAGTTGTTGGTTTGGAGACAATAGTCAATCAGGACCATTTAAGCGCCAAGCAACAAGGTGGTGCCAAAAAATTCATGAGGTCAAATGAAAAACCCAGATGTATCTCTGAGCAACAACAATGCAGACGGTTAAGGAACAAGCCTCACAAGCAGTTAGGTGGACCGAAACAACATCACAAAAACAACAGTCTAGAGTCTTTCCCAATCAATGACATTTTAAACCAGAATTCAAATACTATTTGAAGAGCTTGCTAATACTAATTTTTGGTTTCGCACAGTGATGTAGCACTGATATGCATAGAAAACAAAGACAAATCAGTAGAAATCACAAGATACGTGAAGGAAAAAGACACCTTCATGGGTAGCATGCCAAGTAGAGATTAGAATAGATAAAACTGGTCAGACAGGAAGAACACTCACCGACTTTCCCAAAGGCATCCCGCAACTCCTCCAGCTCTTCTTTGGATATCTTTCCTGCCATCTCCTAACCACCTGAAGCTCTCAGTCAAATTAAGTGTGTCCTTCTGTGGAGAGAAGGACAAAAACTTTATTGTCTGAACTTCCAAGCTGTAGTAAATGAATGCTGGCGACTGTCTTCTAAGAGAGAAACCTGGAAGAGGGATTGTACAGTAAGAAGATAAGACATGCAAATGACATGCAAACGTCTGTCAAGCAGGCAACAGAGTAGACTATATTTGGGCAAAATGTATGTTTGAGAGGGCGTGTCAAGGCAGGTCCTTTTGAATGCAACCTCACCATAATGCAAGTAACGCAGTGACGTGATTCTTTGCCATGACAAAGATTGATTTAAAGTCATCTTCATTGTGTTTAGTCAACTGTAGAGATGACTGTGAACCAAGGCTAGTAAAAGCCTAGCAAAGAGTCGCAAATCCAGTTATTGCACAGTGAAAACTGTAGAGGAAAAACTGAAATAGATCAACTAAAAGGAATAGACCAATCCACAGCCAATGTGGATGTGTTTCTTTGGAAGATCAAGGTGTGTTTTTTTATCACCGAGTTATGAAGCTGTGTAAAAAATCTGAACACCAGATGACTCCTACAGTCAGTCTGCGTTTGTTTAATTGTGAAATTAACAACTAGACTCTAAAAAAAATAATAAAGCTTCCAAACAGGGTTTTTGCAACAAAGTCATAGAAGAACAATTTTCAGTAACCAATTCCTAAAAGAAACATTTTTCATACTTATTTTTGGGCTATAAAGAACCCTTTGTGCAATGGAAAGATTCTGTGGATGTTAAACGCTCTTTACAGAACCATAGATGCCAATAAAAACCTTTATTTTTAAGAGTATAGCATAAACCTTATCACCCAAACACACAATAAGCAATAATACACTAAGCACAATACACTAAAACCAAGGTAAATATTAGTCCAGGATATCACAATAATTAATAGAGTCCGTTTAATTGCAGTATTATGGCACTGGCCCAACATGTCAGTGAGTGGAAATGAACACATTACGGTGACAAACCATTTGAATCAAGGCCACAGCAAAATCAAAACTGTAGAGCAGAGTCCAGCGACAACAATTGAACAGAGAACAGATGCAGCGTCTCAGCCTCAATCATGCTCCGCTGAACAAACTGACCTAAGATCTGCTCTTACATGCAGCAATCACAGCACTGCAGTACTGCCCAAGACGCATCTTCCTGTTCCTTACAAGAAGTCATGAAGAATCAGGACACACCCGCGACGCATGCCAACATCTTCATTCCCAAAGTGGCCACTCCAGCTTGTGTTCTTTTTTTTCAAACACTTTGTTATGTCATTAACGGTGCAATCTGTCCCACCACACCCCGGTGGGACAGCATGAAGTTATGGACTTCTAAAAATGTTCAAAAATAAGGTGATGCCAACATTACATAATGGTTAAACTGTTTACAACCCTCAAAGAAAGCACCAGACTAAGGTTATTGTCTGATTTTGTCTAAACGTCTACATTTGATGTCATCCTTCATCTATTCAGAAAGCCAACATGGAAACCTCGCTGGAATTTTTCAGAAAAAAAGACAAAAACAAATGGTCCAATTCTCCACCCTTGTGGCATCCCTTTCCCTGAGACATACCTTCAATGAATCATCAGTTCAAATTGATTCTTCCACAATTCATGCTTTAAGAAGCTTCTTCACAATTCAAGCATAGATGTAGTCTAATTTGACTAAGGTTTGTTTACTTCCCAAATGAGTGAAGAGTAGTGTGACCTCATGGGACTGAGTCATGCACAAATCTAAGCAACCAGAGAATCCTGTCTAGTCACTAGTTTTCAGTGTCTCTAAGGACTGCCAACACTGCATGAGTGATTGAACAAAGTCAAAACCATTATGCCGTGTTAAGTTACAAAGCAAAAGAAAACCGCCACCAAACTGCTTTCTCTGGGTTTTGATTCAAAAACAGAAACCTGACCATGTGCTCTAACACACAAAATGGATTTACCAGTCTGATGAGATGCAAAAAAACACTTTAAAATCTCACTTAAAACAACTGCACTTTTACCCCAAAGCTGCTTCTTTCACTCCAAACTGGAAACAGATGCAACAAATCTGAACTCAAACAAGAGAGAGCTTTTACAGATGCTGTGCCGTTAGCAGAGCAGCTGGGAAAAGAGACAGACACAGAGAGAATGCTTTTCCCCAGTGTATAACGCTAATGAGAGAAATAGGGGATGTAGAGGGAGACAGGAAAAAGCAAAAAAAGAGAAACATAGAGACAAACCGTCCCGACGTGAGCTGAGAATGGAGCTGTAGGCACCAGCGGTCGCAGCAGTAGAGGCAGTACTCACTCCACACCCTTCAAGGCTAATCTGAAAGACCAGCATTCCTGCCTGCCTCACAAAGACCTACGGCAGCAAGTCATAACACTTCCTGACAGGCTATGGGAGTAGCGGTCGGCGTGTCTGCCAGAGAGGGAGGCGGGATAGGCAGGCACAGACGGAGAAGGAGAGGGGGAGGGGAAAGCGTGCATGCTTTTCTTTTTTCTTTACTACCAACGTTTCCATCCCAGATGTACTGAGAAAGAGAGAAAAGGGGTAGGGAAAAGCTCAATGCATCTCTTAAATCCACATACCGTCACTCGTCTTAAAACATCCTGTTGCTTTAAAAAGTCGCTACTGGAGAGGAAAAATAACACAGTGGACAGACATATGCTGAATCACTTGAAACTCCACTGAATCACTTGGAAACCCATGCAGAACATGTTCAAGCAGAAAGAAAGTTCAAATAAATAGATGTGCTTTTATATAGTTAAAAATACACAGTGTCAACGCAAAAACTGCCACCATTCTGTAATATCCTCCCAATCTATCAATGGTAAACTAATTTCAAGGACGTCTGAGTTGGTATATGTAACAAAGACTCATTCATTTGCTAAGGAAATGGGCCACATGAGAAATAACAGAACATTCCAGAGACGGCCCTTAAATGAGGGCATGATGACCTCAAAACACATACTTACTGCTTCAATTCAGCATTAAATTGATCAAATTTGGTGTCCGCATCATAATCTTATTTCTCAGCCTAAAGTACAAGATGTTACTGGTAACATCTATACTGGTAAGTTTACATACTGGTAAAAAATGTATAGCCTGAATGCACTGTAAGTCACTTTGGATAAAAGCGTCTGCTAAATGCATAAATAAATAAAAAATAAAATATGTTGACAAACTGCAAATTTGTTACAAATAGCTCAGGGTTTTAGCGCATTGCCATGCATTTGCTTGTACCCAAGTTAAAATAGCCGACCATCACATATTTTGGGCACTAGATATGGCTCCTTTTTTGCCCATTTCACGTAATCGTAAGTCTTTATGAAAAGCAATGGCACAACTTTCATAATCTAGGTTATGGGAAGTTTCATGGCAACACAAACGTAAGCTCATTAACGATCACATTTAGATATCAATGTGTATTCAGCAGAAACTTGGCCACACCTTAATGAACAACAGTGTGAACTATGTTGTGTTTCACATGCAATGAGGTTAGCCAATCTCATTTACATATAACCATCTATGCAACACACTCATTGTACGACATGCAACCTACATTTTTGCAAAACCCCAAAAACATACCTATTACAAACAATTGACTTCAGTCTCCAGCTGAAATGAACACTAGTGGCAGTAAAACTTCCCAACAACTTTGATTCTGAAACTTATTTGATCACTTTTACCATAGTGCATGATTTGTAAAATAATAAATTACGAGATCTGCTTCACATAACCAGCTCTGTAAGTATGTTTTTTCTGAAGTAAACTTGCTCTGTAACTCACCTGGAATAGTGATGCGGTACATGACACACAAGTCACGATAAAAGAGCTCAAAGACTTGTAGAAGCAAACTAAAATGGCATCATTGCATTTGCACGTGTTTTTATCTCACTTTTACTTTTGCTAACACTATTGGTTAGATTTAGGGTCGGGTTTAGTGTAAGTGGCAAGTAAGTAGCATTAACCTTTTAGCACCACTCACTAGATACTTACAGCAACCAGTGTAATAAAACACTAGCAAACTCTCAAACAAAATCATCATGTTTGTAATGTTGTTTAATATACTGAACAAAATTATGAACGCAACACTTTTGTTTTTGCCCCCATTTTTCATGAGCTGAACTCAAAGATCTAACACTTTTTCTTTGTACACAAAGGGCCTATTTCTCTCAAATATTGTTCACAAATCTGTCTAAATCTGTGTTAGTGAGCACTTCTCCTTTGCATATCAAGATGCTGATTAGACAGCATGATTATTGCACAGGTGTGCCTTAGGCTGGCCACAATAAAAGGCCACTCTAAAATGTGCAGTTTTATCACACAGCACAATGCCACAGATGTTGCAAGTTTTGAGGGAGCATGCAATAGGCATGCTGACTGCAGGAATGTCCACCAGAGCTGTTGCCTGTGAATTGAATGTTCATTTCTCTACCATAAGCCGTCTCCAAAGGCGTTTCAGAGAATTTGGCAGAACATCCAACCGGCCTCACAACCGCAGACCACGTGTAACCACACCAGCCCAGGACCTCCACATCCAGCATCTTCACCTCCAAGATCGTCTGAGACCAGCCACCCGGACAGCTGCTGCAACAATCGGTTTGCATAACCAAAGAATTTCTGCACAAACTGTCAGAAACCGTCTCAGGGAAGCTCATCTGCATGCTCATCGTCCTCAGCGGGGTCTCGACCTGACTGCAGTTCATCGGCGTAGCTGACTTGAGTGGGCAAATGCTCACATTCGATGGCGTC
>NW_015506219.1:323147-327934 GCF_001515645.1 Sinocyclocheilus grahami | reverse complement strand
ACGACCATCACCTCATGTTGCAGCATGATAATGCACGGCCCCATGTTGCAAGGATCTGTACACAATTCCTGGAAGCTGAAACATCCCAGTTCTTGCATGGCCAGCATACTCACTGGACATGTCACCCATTGAGCATGTTTGGGATGCTCTGGATCGGCGTATACGACAGCGCGTTCCAGTTCCTGCCATTATCCAGCAACTTCGCACAGCCATTGAAGAGGAGTGGACCAACATTCCACAGGCCACAATCAACAACCTGATCAACTCTATGCGAAGGAGATGTGTTGCACTGCGTGAGGCAAATGGTGGTCACACCAGATACTGATTGGTTTTCGGACCCCCCCGGACCCCGCAATACAGTAAAACTGCACATTTTAGAGTGGCCTTTTATTGTGGCCAGCCTAAGGCACACCTGTGCAATAATCATGCTGTCTCATCAGCATCTTGATATGCCACACCTGTGAGGTGGATGGATTATCTCGGCAAAGGAGAAGTGCTCACTAACACAGATTTAGACAGATTTGTGAACAATATTTGAGAGAAATAGGCCTTTTTACATAGAAAAAGTCTTAGTTCTTTGAGTTCAGCTCATGAAAAATGGGGGCAAAAACAAAAGTGTTGCATTTATAATTTTGTTCAGTGTAATACTGGTTGCACATAAATTCCACAATTAACCAAAAGCGTTTTTGGTGCAAGAATACTTGACTAATGTTGTTAAAAAATAAAAGATCTTACAGGAGCTTTGCACACGTTGCATACATTACAAACATTTCTAGACAGAAGTGAAATGTTTCTTTCATTATGTCTAAATGTATTACCAGACCACTGAGGAATTCTATGATATTTTGACATTCCTGAAGATCAGGTTACAGCACAACACAACACATCACCTGTTAAACAAGTCAGATCTTGAACATCAGGAACGTTCGGTTTTAAGAGGCAGAATTGTAGTGGGAAAATACACTTCAACATGATCCGCTGAGATCACAGTTTGGTTGCTTCTTCAAACTGCAAAATGACAAATCAGATGTTAAAGCACTCTCATCTCTGTTGTTCACAAAAATAGCTGAAACTTAGCATCTTGCTGCCTGAGGACAAATCATGTGGAGTGTGAAGGAGCAGAACAAAGCCTACTTCAGTGCAAACAGTGAATACAGGTGTTCACTTACAGGTCCTTTTGTAAACTCAATCTGAAATGCACACGGGACATTTACTGAGGAGAGAGATATGATTTTATATTCTGTATGTAAACCAAGGAATAACAGCCTGGCCGGCTGAATAGAAACAAGGCTCACCTGTCAAGAACATGTCCAGGTCGTATTTTAACCCAGGAAAAATGTAAGCCATTTATTCAAATAAATTTAGTAAGCATAAAATTATAATATTTACCTTAAGTATTAATTCAATACTAATTCATATCTAACTGAACTTATTAGTTTGCATTTTTATAATTTAAATTGTTTTAATTGTCCCTCCATCTATTCCGTATCTAATTGTTGGACTGTGTTTAATTTATGCAGATTTACATTTTTAAAAAGTATAAGTATTTTTGTAAATTTCTGTAATGATTTAAAAAATGAAAATAAGAATCATAAGAAAATAATGACAACTACTAATTATTACCGATAAAAACAAGTGAATGCATTACAGTAAAATTTATTTACTGATTCGGCACACTCTATATTAAAGTTTAAATCATATATATATATATATAAAACAATATTCTTTTTTTTATATATATATTTTTTAATTTATTTTTTTTTTTTTTTTTTTTTTTTTTTTTCCTTGGGGTGAAATATGACTGTGACTTTTTCCACAAAGCAGCAATATAAACAACTTAAACTTAAACAGGAACTTATCTCTTTCAGTACAAGTGGAGGAACTGGAAATGGCACAGTAAACCTGACACTACAAGCAGACATGTTCACTCCTAACGGCTCTATGTAACACAATTTTTCAACCAGACCCATTCAAAATATCAGCTTTTTAAGTGATGAAATCGACCAACAGAGTATCACGTGAAGTTTACTGTTTCTAAACTTTATGAAGAACATTGATAAACTTGGGCCCTTTGCAGTACATTTTGAGCTATCCAAATGGGATTCAGAGTCGGACAATAAATTTGAACAGTGAAGAAAATAAAGGAACATGAGGTCCAGCCAAGAGAAGAGCAACAATATTCACAACGTTCAGATTCACAAAAGTGGCCATTTGAGGTGAATGCAGGTTTATGTAGTCAGACCAGGAGTGTTTAGTCTACAGCCTCCACTGGTTTATCATAGATCATAAAGCATGAATAAAGCAATGAAGTGCTACAAAACCACATGAAAAAGACCAAATACCGGTCTGAAAATTGTTGTCATATCATACCAAATCTTTGTGACCATCTTCTATGGAACACAATCTGCCAAAGATGTTTGACAGAATGTTCAAGCTGCTGTGAATGGAGATCACATCTTTCAAGCTCTAAATATGACTAAAAGCATCATTCTCCTTTGAGGTCTATTCTAACTGTAAGTTTGATCTACAGCAGAATCTGCTACAAGTACAGTAGTTTTCAATGGATCAATCGGGGTTTGTTTTAAAGAGATCTCGCTCTAACGCAACTGATTTCTGACAGAATAAATAGGCAGATCTGTGAGACGCAACCGACTCAAGTAAAGTCTTGAAGCAAGCAAAGTCTTTATTTCACACAGAGTCATTTTCTTCTACAGGCAGCTGCTCAAAGATCATGCAGATAATGAACGGCACACTCAGGATATTAAAGTTCAAATCAAGTTTGTCTGCAGTTCTCATTCCACACTAAACTCTCAGAATGTGCAACTTTCTTCAAACTTTTTGTTTTTTAATCAATTTTTTCTACTTAAAGTACCAAAATGTGCATTATACCTTAAACATGTACTGATAACACCATAATAATATAGCTGGTGCAATAGAAAGCCACATGACAAATCAGAGATCATTGTAAGTGACCTGTCTATCAAACATGGCCGATACTCATAGACGTGCACAGGCTCTCTCTCTCTCACACACACATGCACTCACACACACAACTAAAATATGGCAATAAACATTTACTAATTAACAGAACATGTAGGCTACACTGTAAAAAATAAATCCGTAAAATAACAGAAAAAAATACTGGCAGCTCATTACACACAACATTATCCATTAAATTTACGGACATTTCTGTTAACTCTAAAACACAATGCAATAAAGTGTAAAATTCTAAATACTAGTAAAACACCTGTAAAAAATAAATATGGAAAAAATCCTTCAAATAGTACAATATATTGTGCCCTACTTTTACAGATTTTTTTAGAGTATAACACAAAACACCCTAATGTACATCACCTAAAAAATTATAAACAACACCATTTAGAATAAAAGCATATATTTTCACTGTAAATTAAATAGCGAATCATATTTTATAATTGCAAAGTCCAAACACATTTCAATATTTTACACTAATATTACATACAATGCAATGATATACCGTTTAAAAATGTTCACTGTATATATAGTAAGGTAACTTACTATAACCAATAACATGTTTTTTACTCTTTTTTTTTTCTTCTGTAAAAATTTTACACTTTTTTTTTTTTTAGAGGTGAAGCCAACATTGCTACCAACTGCATAGCAATGCTCTACAGTCACGGTGGCCATTTTTGCATGGCAACAACAATTTACTTTGTCTTTAGGACATTTAATAACTATTTTATTCTATTTTTCGAAGTGTAATAATAAAGGTATCTTATGCTCTGTTAGAATGCACAAAAACATAAAAAGACACTAGTCATTTTCTGACAGGACATTATTGTAGTTTATGTAGAATTACTTTAACCCTAAAACACAACACAGTGCAATGTGTAATTCAAAAATGCACCCGTGAAAAATCAACAAGGAAAATGTAATTTTAACACAGCACACTGAGTCCTATTTTTGCAGTGCTGTTGCATGTCAAGGCTAAAATTCGTTGGCTTTTATGAGTGAAAATGTGGCAGAACTGGGGTGGAACCATCTGGACTTCCCAAAAAGTCACTGAGCCCAAGCAGATGATGACAGACGACAATTAAATGGTGTTTTCATAATGATTTAAGACTATTAGTTATATGAGCAGTAGACGAGACAGCGAGACACAACAGGCCTGTGGAATATTACTTAGGGAATTAAAATGCAAGCCAACTTTGAGCCACTGCGTCTGTAGCGTCAGTGCAAACTGCATATAAAAGCCTCCACATCTGTGGTGGGGTCAATACAGCAGTAACTATTTCCTGTAACTATCCTGATAGTCACCATCATATAGACGACAGTCACACAAAATGAGCAAGTTTCCTCCAGTGTAATCTAGTAAAATGCTTGGAGGTCACGAGCAAAACAGCCTCCCACAGACATTGTTAAGGTATTTTGTCATGACACCACTTTAACCTCAGCCTTGACATTGAAAGGCCAGGAACTGCTCAAACTGATAACATGCTCTTGTAAACAGGCTGCAAGTGACACTTACAGCTGAAGAATGAAGGCCTTCGAGAATGTGAGAGGAAGAACATGACCAAAGCATTTCAAGGACAGAGTCAGACAACGCTGTCTTAGTTATGACCAGGAATGCAGACAGATTCACCTTCCTGAACAAATCAGAGATTTGGAAAAGCAATGTAAGAGATTAATTTCTTAGTCTCTGGGATGGCCTTTTGAAAGTCAAACCCGCACATTCCTATCTAGCCCAGCAATGCAATGGCCTCGGTTAAAGGGGTCCTATTATGCTTTTTCACTTTTTCAACTTTAGT
>NW_015506219.1:282708-321962 GCF_001515645.1 Sinocyclocheilus grahami | reverse complement strand
GAGCAGCGTGATTGTGTAGCCCTACCAGGAGGGCCCGAGTTGCCTTGACTGGAATAGCTCACGGTGTCGGCGTACGGGCCCTACTGGCTGACAGACCCTTGTTAATCAGTGGGCAGAGGGCAAAAATGGCTGACCGAGAGGGCCCATGAAGCCTCCGACTGGAGATCAAGACTCAGGACGACGGATGTGTGGGTCCTCTCGGTTTGGCAGATAAAAAGGCTTTGGGCCGTCCGGCAAGGAGGACTCTTGCGACACCCGACGGGAGATCAATACTCATGGCATCGGATGGATAAGTCTCACTTGCGGGCGGCAAGTATAGAAGCCCAACCGGGAGTACTCTCGCCGACATCTGACAGGAGATCAATACTCGCTGCATCAGATGGGTCAGCCTCGCCGGGCGGGGAGAGAGAAAAGGAAAACCCGACTGGGAGGGCTCTCGCAGCATCCGATGGACCATAGAATGGAAAAGGTAAGGTTGTCTAGCCGGGAGGCTCTCACCAACGTCCGACGGGAGCTCAATACTCATGGCATCGAACGGGTAAGTCTCTCCGAACGTAAGACGGAAAGGTAAAGTTGTCTGGCCAGGAGGCTCTCGCCGACATCTGACGGGAGTACACGGCATCGAACGGGTGAGCCTCGCAGACTGTAGAATGGAAAAGGTAAGGTTGTCTAGTCGGGAGGCTCTTGCCGGCATCCGATGGGAGCTTAATACTCATGGCATCGGACGGGTAAGCCTCGCCAACGATAGGATGGAAAAGGTAAGAGTTTTTATTTATTTATTTTTTATTTTATTTTATTTTTTGATGTGAACCTGGTTATTTCTGATGTAGCTTTGATAAGCTTCTGAAGACCATCTTCTTAGAGTTTGGATCTGCTGCTTGGAGAGGCCTTTTTTTGGGCTGCTGATGTTGCTGCCCCGATGCGAAAAGAAAGGCTGGAGAAATTCTTTGCTGGGATGCCCGACAATTGCAGGATGGATCCGAGAAGTTTTTGGAACCAGTAGCGAGTGACGGGTGTTTTTAAAAAAACAATTTCTTTTGGGAGTCGTCTAAAAATAGTGGTCCATGGGGGAATTTAGCCTGAGAATTTATAAGGCGGAGGTACTCGAAAATGGACGGGTATGGTTGGATTGGAGAAGAGGGATTAAAAATGTAGCTGAAATGACCTTTCTCGGCTTGGTCGGTCTTGCTTTGTTTGATTAAGAAATAAATTGTTTTGCTATCGAGTACGGTTAGGTCTGAGACGGTCTGGTTGATTTTTTGGATCGAATTTGGAAGAGATGGTGAGTTCCAAGCATCTAAGAAAAACCGAAAAAGGTTAGAATGAACATGGTGTCGAGTGTGCGAGCTGTACTGAGAGGCTGGTAATCTGTGCGGAAGGTGTGGATACATTTTTGAGAATGTCTAATGTTAAAAGGTTGTCTAGCCGGGAGGCTCTCGCCGACGTCCGACGGGAGCTCAATACTCACAGCATCGAACGGATAAGCCTCTACGAACGTATGATGGAAAATATAAAGGTGTCTGGCCAGGAGGCTCTCGCCGACATCTGACGGGAGCACACGGTATCGAACAGGTGCGCCTCGCAGACCGTAGAATGGAAAAGGTAAAGTTGTCTGGCCAGGAGGCTCTCGCCGACGTCCGACGGGAGCTCAATACTCACGGCACCGAACCGGTAAGCCTCTCCGAACGTAAGACGGAAAGGTAAAGTTGTCTGGCCAGGAGGCTCTCGCCGACATCTGACGGGAGCCCGCGGCATCGAATGGGTGCGCCTCGCAGACCGTAGAATGGAAAAGGTAAAGTTGTCTGGCCAGGAGGCTCTCGCCGACATCTGACGGGAGCCCGCGGCATCGAATGGGTGCGCCTCGCAGACCGTAGAATGGAAAAGGTAAGGTTGTCTAGTCGGGAGGCTCTCGCCGGCATCCGATGGGAGCTCAATACTCATGGCATCGGACGGGTAAGCCTCGCCGACCGTAGGATGGAAAAGGTACGATTTTTTATTTATTTATTTTTTGTCGGCAGGTTGAAGCGATCCCAGTAACATGATATTTAGGCACTGGAATGTGAATTGTACCAGGAGAACCCCGCCAAAACAAAATTGTGTTTTACCCCCCGAACGCGAATTTTACTGGGGGACCCCCTAGAAAGCAATTGGGCTATTTTCAGACTAGATTTGAGTAGTAATTGGGCGGGTTTTGTAGCGAAAACCTGGCAACCCTGCACCAGACAGAGCTGTCGGCGATTTTTCCTATTGTAAAGTCATGTGTGTAACCTCCTATCGTCATTCCATCGTGCAGTGTGAACACAGCAACAACTGAATGCTATGCTAGACAGTCGTGCAGTGTGAACTCGGCATAAGTCTCGCCTGTAAGTTGAAAAACACATTCACTTAAGGGGGAAGGCTCTCGCAGCATCTAACGGGAGTTCAATACTCGTGGCCTCGGACATTACATTAAATGGCATCACATACAATCTATAAAGTATCACACTAAAATTATATTTATGCGTTAATGCTTAATACTGAGTGTATAAATCACTGTTCCATGATGCAGGGAAACTAAAACCATTATAAATAATAATCTTTTAATAAAACAAACATGCATTGAAATTGAAAAATAAATGAATAAACTTATTTTATTTCAGCCCGTAACCAAGGCAACATTTCCCATTTTGGTTTAGTTTAAATTGAAGCACTAAAATGACTAAAGCTAAAGAAATTAAAATGAAAAACTAAGACTTTAAAAACAAGAACTAATAAAATAACGAAAACAACAAAATTATTACAACTTTTACTCAAATTAAAATATACTAATACAATCTAAAATATTAAGAAAAATAAGAATAGTATATTAATGACATTAAAATAACACTGCCATGATGTTCAGTCCACTACCCTTAAAAGTGTCAGTACTATGATATAGTGCAGATGGTATTACTAACGTATTAATATATTGATTAGCATATTCATGCACCATTGTTTTTACATGACACACAGCAGTACTTCAAAGAATATAATATTAGCATGGTATGTATAAAACAATGGTTTACAGTTATACACGAATGAGTTATTGTTTTCTCATTCATTCATTTAGCCTATAGCTTTGATATTGTTATGATCATCGTGAAAAAAATCAGATAAAATGAACGATAGTTTTTCTTATGGACCAAGCTGCTGACATCAGTCTTCTTCTTTGCCTTCATGCAGCGTTATGAGTCACAGCCGTCTGTTTTTCAGGTCACAGTGGTTTTCTGGATCGTAATTACAGACTCATATTCCAGAATAGGAGGAAATACCAAGGTGAGGAGCAAACGTTATTATTAACAGCATAACTGTCCTGCGACAAGAAAAGCTGCTGTATTTCCTGGAATTTCCTTCCAGGCGCTGATGGATTCGTTAGACTTGTTTAATGTGCTGATGGTGTAGTATGTTAATTAAACGCTCAGGTTTAATAAGTGCACTTAAATCAAAACTCACATCAGAAACCACGTGCCATTTCAACATCACACAGGCTGAAACATGTCAAAAATACACACACCGAGTAAATGCAACAGCAATCAGGCATTTATTCCTATTGGACATATTAAACACAGAAATCCATATTTTATGTATGTGGCCTGAGACAGTAAGTGACTGAACAGGGCAAGCAGTTTGGACATATTCCAGGTCTATTGTGTATAAGATGACAATATGGCTATATATTTCATCATATATTTTGTGTCTTTCATCATTATGCAGGGCGTTTTCTTATGGAAATGCATGAATGCCATCATAAAGCTGTTGCTTTGAAAAGCATGAAGAAAAAACAACATAACCAGACAAACTGAGTGAGAAAACATCGAGCTGTTGAGCATATGAAGGGGGTTTAAGGGTTATAATAATAAAGTCTTTTGTTGACTCAGCAAACACACATACATACTCAGTGCAGTCGCTGAAGAGTAATGTAATATTGAGCATGCACTGTGTCAGTGACTAATAGTCACGCTGCACTGGAAAGATATTCAAAACATGATTATTCAAACCTCACCAGCTAGATGTTTACATCTTACAAAGAAAATGTGAGGGCTGTTTGCTTGTGCTAGGGTGTTGTGGATGGTTGCTTACCGACTAAAAGACTGCTTCAATCATCCATCAAGCAAAAAAGTCCAATCACTTTGACACAAGTAACAAGATGTGTTATATACCAATGTTTAACACTGCGACAAATGTTAAAACAATATTGCCAGTGAAATCATCCACAATGTAGACTTTGATCACAGCAGTTTTCATGTAATGAGTGACAGAGAATAGCAGATGTACCAGACGTCAAGAGGAAGAACAAATTGAGACACCTGTCCTGTGAGTAAACTCTAAAATACACTTTCCTTTAAAAAGGCTTTCCGGTGCATAGTGTGCTCATATATATATATATGACAGAACTGCTTGTGGTTCCATCAGACCTATCGTTTCATCACAATTTCACCATCCAGTTAGGCACATCAACCATAACTCCTTCAAGAACAGCCAGAAACCTTGGAGTTGTGATTAATGATAAGCTGAATTTCTCAGACCACATTGCTAAAACCGCCCGGTCCTGCAGATTTGCTTTATACAACATTAAGAAGATCAGGCCCTTTCTTTCAGAACATGCAACACAACTCCTTGTTCAAGCTCTTGTTCTATTGCAATGCTCTCTTGGCAGGTCTTCCAGCCACTTCTATCAAACCTCTACAGTTTATCCAGAACACGGCAGCAAGATTAATTTTTGACTAAAAACACATCTGTTCCACCTTTATTTGACCCTCTAACTCTAGCACTCTCTATTCTAATTCTATTCTTAAAAAAAGACTTGCACGCTATTCATTTACTGCTTGTTTTCTTTAAAAAAAACTAACACTAGCTTTTATAATATTTTTGTATTCTATGAATTTGTTTTCTTTTTATTTATTATACAATTAACAAAAGCAAAAAAGGCCTCTAACACTAGCTTGCTCTATTCTTTTTCTATTCTATCTGTTTTCTTTTTATTTATTGTATAATTAAAAAAAACCTTGCTATATGTACTGCGTCAAGCTAACTGAGACTTGTTATAGCGCTTGCGTATCATTGCTCTTTTGTTGATTTTGATTGCTTCCATTGTCCTCATTTGTAAGTCGCTTTGGATAAAACCATTTGCTAAATGACTAAATATAAATGTAAATTAGATTACACATTTTCATCGACTGACAGCCCTAATATACACACACACACACACACACACACACACATATATATATATATATATATATATACTGTATATATGTGGCATATTTAAGAGGTTTTAGTTGTTTTTGTTGAATTGGCCATTACAATACCCATAAAACTATTGCTGGAACTACCTGCAATGGAAGGAATCTGCTGGAACATTGAAAATGATGGACTGGCCCCCTCAAAGTCCGGACTTCAACCCCATCGAGCAAATTTGGGGCGAGTTGGAAAATAAACTGGACAGATCTATTGTACATTCAAAGGAAAGCCTTTGGCTTGAGTTGCAAAAGGCATGGGATAACATTAGTGTTGAAGTTCTCAGGATATATATTGACACTGTGCCAGAGAGATGTGCTGCTGTAGCCTAATTGATGCAAAAGGTGGACATACCAAATATTAAAGTTAAAAGTAGATAAAAACAGTACGACTCACTTCATTTGTTGTGCACAGAGCAACCATCTGCATGTTTCATGAACATTATGAAATGAAATCATATCTTGGAGGCAAAAAAAGTCAATATTTTCAGATCTGTCAGGTGTTCTAACAATTTTGGCCACCACTGTATACATATAAAACATTTATTTTATGTAATATTTCCTTTTTCCCCCTTTTTTATTTGCAATTTACAAAAATGACCAAAAATACACCAGAAAAAAATAAAAGTACAGTCACACAAGTGAAATTTTGAGGGAGGAAAACATACTATTGTCCATTGTCAATTGTGTGAAGATATATAAATCATAGCTCACACAGAAATCACTTCCAAGCACAACAACACAGTGAATTTGTGTGTGAACTCCAGCATAAACATGAGCAACAACTCTTGGAGTAGTTTGTAACACAAATTTTATTAATGACCAATGTAAATGTAAATAGGTTTGGTTTTGGCGGAGTAGATGTGCTATGTGTCAGGCTCTAGGCCAGGTTTTGTGTGTGTTTTGGCTCCCTATGTGCTCCATCATCCAGTTTCTCTGTCTCGTGTTTTGAGTTCATTTTTCCCAGGTGTTTCCAATGTTAATTGTCATTAGTTCCAGGTGTCCCTTGTCTTCCCCTCATCAGTTCCTGTGTATTTAAAGCGTGTTCTAGTTCTTGTCCTTTGTCAGTCGGTAAATGTCATTCTGTCATCCTGATGTGTCGAGTCCTGTCATCCCCTGGCTTGGTTAATAAACCCTTTTAAGTTGCTTTATCTCCATGTCTCCTCGCTCCTTCATTCCCGTGTTCCTTGTGTATGTGCACCGTGACAGAACAACTGACCAAGACAGTAAGCGGCGCTCCTTCTCCCATGTTTTATTTTCGTTTTTTGAACAGTCTTTGGGTTCCCTTTTTTCCCGTTTGTCTCCGTGGTACGAAGACCGTGCTTCTGTGAAGCGTGCCGGCAGCGCCGTTGTCAAGCCCGTCAGCCAGGGCTATCTCCAGCCCGCTGGCCTCGCCGAAGACAAGCCCGCCGGACGCTCAGAACCAACCCGTACCCATATTAAGCTTGCCAGCCGCGCCAAGTCAAACTCACCGGCCCCGCATATAGCAAGCCCACCGGACATTAATGTGGCAAGCCCGTCGGCGGTTCCTGTGTCAAGCCCGCCAGCCGGGGCTATCTCCAGCCCGCTGACCAGGCCGATGGGAGGCCTGTCAGCCGGGGCTATCTCCTGCCCGCTGGCCACGCATATGGCAAGCCCACCGGACATTAATGTGGCAAGCCCGCCAGACTTCAACACTCCAGTTTGCCAACCACGCCTTTTTCCCCCGATCCAGAAGAGGAGACTAGGGGTGAGGAAGAGGGGTGTCGGCTTCAGCCCCAGAGCTCGCTCCCGTGTTGGCCCAGAACATGCCTTTTCCCCCCCGGTCCAGAAGAGGAGACTAGGGGTGAGGAAGAGGGGTGTCGGCTTCAGCCCCAGAGCTCGCTCCAGTGTTGGCCCAGGCCCCAGAGTTCGCTCCAGTGTGGACCCAGACCACGCCTGTTCCCCCCGATCCAGAAGAGGATGCTAGGGGTGAGGAGAAGGGTGTCGGCTGTGGCCCCAGAATTCGTTCCAGTGTCAGTCCTGTTACCGCATATAGCCCACGGAAGGCTCCTGTTCCCTAGTTCAGCCCAGGAAGGGCTCCTGATCCCGAGTATAGCCCACGGAGGGTTCCCGATCCCCCGTCGAGCCCAGGAAGGGCTCCCGATCCCCAGTCAAGCCCAGGAAGGGCTCCCGGATCCCGAGTTCAGCCCAGGAAGGGCTCCCGATTCCCGAGTTCAGTCCAGGAAGGGCTCCCGATCCCCCGTCGAGCCCAGGAAGGGCTCCCGATCCCCGGTTAAGCCCAGGGAGGGCTCCAGTCCCCGGTCCTGGCCCACGGAGGGCCTCGGAACCTGTAAACGTCCCCATGTCTTTTTTTTGGGGAGGGGGTAGTAGGGCTCCAGCCGTAGAGGCAGGGGCTAAGGTCGCGGCCTCGAAGGCTGCTCCGCCATGACCTCCTGAACTGCCTGCACCACCATGTCCTCCTGAAGTCCCCCCTCCCTATTGGATGTTTGGTGGCGTGAGGACACGCCTTCTGGGAGGGGGGAGTAATGTCAGGCTCTAGGCCAGGTTTTGTGTGTGTCTTGACTGCCTATGTGCTCCATCATCCAGTTTCTCTGTCTCGTGTTTTGAGTTCATTGTTGCCAGGTGATTCCAATGTTAATTGTCATTAGTTCCAGGTGTCCCTTGTCTTCCCCTCATCAGTTCCTGTGTATTTAAAGTGTGTTCTAGTTCTTGTCCTTTGTCAGTCGGTAAACGTCATCCTGATGTGTCGAGTCCTGTGATCCCCAGCCTTGGTTAATAAACCCTTTTGAGTTGCTTTATCTCCGTGTCTCCTCGCTCCTTCGTTCCCGTGTTCCTTGTGTGTGTGCACCGTGACACTATGCTGGTGCTGCTGCTGAGAATGCAGAACGGGTATTGCTAAACTAACAAATATAAATTAATAAATTAAATTAAAATAAATTAAAAAATACAGAGAAGAAAGCATTTTGCTGCTGTGGAGCAAAGTACGAAGACTTGCACTGCTCAAGCCCAAGAGTGTATGATAGCAAATTATGCTGCTGCAAGACAAATGAGAACCCTGAAGCTGATCTAGACGGGTGGTGCTGGGGAGGAGGAGGGCTGTAGACGCAGAGCGCAGACTGAACTCCATCTAGTAAAGGCGAGCGTAAATAGAGAGAAGCGACTGATTGGCTGCAGAACGTTGCCAAAATAATAACTTATATAAAAAAAATCGGTATTTAATTGTTTTTACAAAACATGATATGTGTGCTTTAACCCTCATGTGGTGTCCGGGTCCTTTTTGCTCTGAGAATTTTATTTTTCCCGAAAATACTAGTTAATGTTATTGCATTGGACTGAAATTTTGTGACTTTGTTCACAAAGGGTATAACTACTTCTAAAAATATTTTTGATAATTTTCATGCTTTTCTGGGGGAGATTTTTCACCTTGTTACACTTGTGGTGTTCCCGGGCAAAAATGACCCGGCCTCAAAACATTGCTTATAAATAACTCATTATGCTATATTATCACCAAATATTGGATTCAATCTTTTTGTCAACTTCTTTTCTTTCATTTAGGCCTGGTTTTGTATGTATATTTGCCTCTAATTAATCGTAGGCCTCATTCATCTGAGAGTAGGCACCTCATTTTTTGAGTGAAAAAAGCATTATTTATGAATAATTTTCACAATATTAAATAAAAACTGATGAAAATTTGCACTGTTTATCGCACTAGTGTACTTTAATGTTTAATCAGGAAGTTTGCTTTTAAATAATTTTATTTTTTACAAAATGGCACAAAGTCACACTTGTGGTGTTCCCGGTCAAAAATGTCCAGCCATTCAAAGTGAATGGGAAAGAATGAAACTAATAGAAACTATTAGTGTTCAGGAGCATGTTGATCATGTTCACGTTCACATATGTATGTGTGCTTGCAAACATAAAGGGCTTGGACCTGTTCATGTTTGGATGCATGCATTCTCACACTAACACACACACACACACACACACACTTATACAAACTATTGGGAGTATTACAAGTTTTCTATTTCATCCTACCCTAAACTACATCCAATATCATTTCATCAATCTGAAAGTATAACTCTCTCTTTCGCTCTCTCTCACTCTCTCTCACACACACACACACACACACACACACACACACGAACTGGCTTCACCCTGCTTCAAAATAATCTTTCTTTCATCACACCTTCTAGACAAAATATTATGACAATAGGTTTTGAGGCTTTTTTTATGTTCTCACAAAGCAGACAACAAATAAATGAAACTAATAAATGCTTTAGCACAAAAAACAGAGCATATAAATATTGTTGAACCATGAAATGTTCTCGATATGGCAGTGCTGTTTTTTCATGTCACAATGGTCAGATTTGTTGTTGCATGACATTGTCTCTGTATGACAGTGTCAGTGTTATTTTTTTGTGACCGTATAAATATTTGTTGTTCCATGAAATGTTCTCTATATAAGGATCTTAAAGGGATAGTTCACCCAAAAATGAAAATTCTGTCATTAATTACTCACCCTCATGTCGTTCCAAACCCGTAAGACCCCCGTTCATCTTCAGAACACAAATTAAGATATTTTTGATGAATTCTGAGAGCTCTTTGACCCTCCCATAGACAGCAATGTAATTACCACGATCAAGGGGTTGATACGTAACAAGGAGATCGGTAAATTAATCCATGTGACATCAGGGGTTCAACTGTAATATTACGAAGCTACGAGAATACATTTTGTATGCAAAGAAAACAAATAACGACTTTATTCAACAATTTGTCTCCTCCACGTCACCCTGGTGCCATTTTGGAGAATATCCACTGAACGCAAACTGCGTATGCTATTCTGTGTCAGCTGTGTCACGCAGATACATTGTTTTCGTTCAAATCAAAGCGTAAACAACATAGACATTGTATCCGCGTGACGCAGCTGACACAGAATAGCATACGCTGTTTATGTTTAGTTGTTTAGTGGATATTCTCCAAAATGGCACCAGGGTGACGTGGAGGAGACAAATTGTTGAATAAAGTCGTTATTTTTGTTTTATTTTGCACACAAAAAGTATTCTCAAAGCTTCGTAAACTTACGGTTGAACCCCTAATGTCACATGGACTATTTTACCGATCTCCTTGCTACGTCTCTGGACCTCGTGGTAATTACATTGCTGTCTATGGGATTTTCGGAGAGCTCTCAGAATTCATCAAAAATATCTTAATTTGTGTTCCGAAGATGAACTGAGGTCTTACAGATTTGGAACAACCTGAGGGTGAGTAATTAATGACAGAATTTTCATTTTTGGGTGAAGTAACCCTTTAATGTGTTCTTTCTCGTATGCCACAATGTTCAGATTTGACAGGGAACAGTAAAAAGTGTTAATTTTTGCCCCTTTACAGAAAATAAAAGCAATTCACTCTGAATGGCCAGTCATTTTTGATCGGGAACACCACAAGTGTGACTTTGTGCCATTTTGTACAAAATAAAAGCCTTTCAAAACAAACTCCCTGATTAAACATTAAAGCACACTATTGTGATAAACAGTGCAAATTTACTTCAGTTTTTATTTAATATTGTGAAAATTATTCATAAATAATGTTTTTTTCACTCAAAACATTAGGTGCCTACTCTCAGATAAATGAGGCCTACGATTAAGCAGATGCAAATATAAATACATAACCAGTCCTAAATGAAAGAAAAGAAGTTGACGAAAAGATTGAATCCAATATTTGGTGAACACAATTAAAGGGATAGTTCATCCAAAAATGACAATTCTGTCATTAATTACTCACCCTCATGTCGTTCCAAACTCGTAAGACCTTTGTTCATCTTCGGAACACAACATATTTTTGATGAAATTACAGAGAATTACAAAATTATGAGAGCTTTCTGATAGACAGCAATGTAACTGAAATGTTCCCAGGCCCAGAAACATAGTAAGGACAATGAAAACAAAAATAAAGATTTTATTTAACAATTCTTTCCCCCCCGAGTTACCGTCTGCCACCATTATCAAGAGTACCACAACGCAAATAAAAATATCTTAATTTGTGTTCCGAAGATGAACGAAGGTCTTACGGGTTTGGAACGACATGAGGGTGAGTAATTAATGACAGAATTTTCTTTTTTTGGTGAACTATCCCTTTAACTTGTAACCTGTTTGTGGAAAGTGACAATAAGTGAATGGTTTCCAAAAGCTGGAAGTTTTCAGCTTTTTATTTGTTATAAATGGGTTAATGTGGTTTAAAGATGACGTAATCTCTTGTAAAACTATTTTTAAAAATGTTCAAACAGCTCAAAATTATATAAACAGCTTTGGGAAAAAGTTGTTAAAATCACACTGAAGATGATCAAGAAATTCCTGTTTCTGTTTTATTAAATAAACTGTATTTTTCAAAATATGGGTTTGAGGTTTATATGATCAACAGAGACCTTTGTTGGCATGACTGGCACAGATTTTTGAGTGACGGTGCATAGTGCCATACACGATTAGTGACAGGTTTTATAGCTTAAGTTCTCAAGGACATTAAGAACTTCATAAGAAACCACGACTGTTAGAGTACAAGAGCCTGCAACCATAATGCACAAATGACAGTAAGTTTACATGTAATCCTCCCATTTTTAAGGATTTACTAGACAAAGTAGCATCATTTAAATATGGCTGCCACATTTGCTTTATATTCAATGCCTTCTTCCTCCAGGAGAGGATTCTTGACATGCTTAGATATTTATTCCATACAATAGATGATCCCTATTTTTTATAAAAAAAATTTGTGAGTTACAAATAGAGAAATTAGACTAATTCTAAAATGCAAAGTATTTGCTTTGTCTGCTTTGTGTAGGGTCATAAACATCCAGAGCATATACAGCAGTTCTGGGGCAAAGGATAAGAGCTGACATGCATTGTATGACATCAGGTGACAGAACTCATAAACTTTTAACTACCATTCCAGTTCCCTTTCAGTCGGTCACTCTCGATGTCACATCGGTCACCGACGAATTGGAAATCTCGCCACAGAGACCAATCCACTTCGGGTGTAAACTAAATGAGCCAATGCACATTGGCATGTGATTATTGCATCCAGCTGCCGCTGATCATAGCGTGAGTATAAGTAGGCAGCCGGTGCAGCTTTTCGCTTCGGAGCCAAGCGGTGTTATCGTTCTGCTCCTGCCAAGCTTCGTGTGTCGAACAAGTCAGAGCTCTCAAAGGAGCTTCTCTGTGCGGGTGTCACGGCACGACAGCGGGTTGGTCGACCTTCGTTGAGTGGGTGCAAACTACAGGCTGCACTACCCCCTGTAGTGTTGTGGCGGCCATTTCCTCTGTGTGCTTCAGCACAACTAAAAGAGCAATCCTAAAAGAGCATTCACGGGTGAATAGATGCCATTTCACCCATGCGTTTCTGGATGCGGTCATTACCTGGCACCGGGTGATGGTCACGATCGCTGCGTCACGTGCCTGGGCATTAAGCACGCTGAAGTGGAGTTCGTGGATGAGTCATGTTCCTATTGTGGGAAGATGACCATCTCGGAGTTGTGGACAAGGCTCCACTACCTCGAAAGGGGTGGAGTTCCGTTGCCTCTGCCACGATCTAGTTCTCTTCCTGGTAGAAGTCAGGGGAGGACTACTTCTGGCAGTAGCTCGGGCGGTTTGAGGATCACAGTGGCGGAAACCCCCTCACAGGAACCAACCTCCCAGGGACCGCCACTCCTCTTGCACTTCACAGCCAGCCGAGCTCCCTAAGGAACGCGCTGGGCCCTCCACAAAGTGCATACCAGCCGTATCCTTTGGGGCTCCTCCCGACGATCGAATGTCGATCGCTGCATCTGAGGGTGAGCTTGAGCTCTCTGGAGACGAAGATTCAGCTGCGCTGCCGCCCTCCGGGAGCAAGGCCTGAGTCGGATCCGGAGATGACGGCTATGCTTTCCCAGGCTGCCGAGAGGGTAGGGCTCGAGTGGAAACCTCCACCGCGTCCCAAGCCCTCGAGGTTGGATGATTGGTTTCTCGGGGTGGCCCGCGCTGGTTCTCAGCATCCCACTCCGGTGCCATTCTTCCCGGAAGCTCACTAGATCATGGATGGCACCTTTTACTGCCAGAAACCGGCCTAGTAGTTCCTCCTCCCTCACCACCCTCGATGGTGGAGCAGCCAAGGGGTATACGGAGATCCCCCCGGTGGAGTGGTCGATAGCGATGCAGTTGTGTCCTGGTACTGCTTCCACCTGGCGGGACAAACCCTGCAAAAAGCATCTGAGGGTGAGCTTGAGCTCTCTGGAGACGAAGATTCAGCTGCGCTGCCGCCCTCCGGGAGCAAGGCCTGAGTCGGATCCGGAGATGACGGCTATGCTTTCCCAGGCTGCCGAGAGGGTAGGGCTCGAGTGGAAACCTCCACCGCGTCCCAAGCCCTCGAGGTTGGATGATTGGTTTCTCGGGGTGGCCCGCGCTGGTTCTCAGCATCCCACTCCGGTGCCATTCTTCCCGGAAGCTCACTAGATCATGGATGGCACCTTTTACTGCCAGAAACCGGCCTAGTAGTTCCTCCTCCCTCACCACCCTCGATGGTGGAGCAGCCAAGGGGTATACGGAGATCCCCCCGGTGGAGTGGTCGGTAGCGATGCAGTTGTGTCCTGGTACTGCTTCCACCTGGCGGGACAAACCCTGCAAAAAAAAAAAGTTCTCTGGGTCGTGCGATGTCCACGCTTGTGATCCAGGAGCGCCATCTCTGGCTGTGTCTGGCCGACCCCTGTCAAACCTGGCGGTAAGCGGAAGAGCAAGAGGCCCTGAGACGGGCGACCCAGAGATGGATGCGGTTGCTCTTTGGGAGATGGTGAGCGCACCACTCCCACCCTCAGAGGAGGGCCGGGTGGAGAATCTTTTGTTTTGTTTTATCCCGCCAAACACTCAACAAAAAGCAACTTTCTGTATCTCTGGGTCTCAAGAGGGCACAGAAAGTTGTGAACGGTCCACAGCCGGATCACACCCATCCTCCTCTGTCGCCAGCAGGCAGCAGCGGGTGGTTCGAGAGCATCATCAAAGGCCCTACTCACCCAAGAAAGAAACTGTACCCAAGAAAGGCGGTGGGTTACGACCGATCTTGAACCTGCGTGTCTTGAACCGGGCCCTTCACAGGCTCCCGTTCAAGATGTTAATGCAGAAACGCATCTTCGGGTGCATCCGTCCCCGATATTGGTTTGCAGCGATCGAACCCAAGGACGCATACTTTCATGTGTCAATCCTTCCATGTCACAGACCTTTTCTGCGGTTTGTGTTCAAGGGACAGGCATATCAGTACAAGGACCTGCCCTTCGGGCTGTCCCTGTCCCCCCGTGTCTTCACGAAAGTTGCGGAGGGGGCTCTTGTTCCCCTGAGAGAGCAGGGTGTTTGCATCCTCGATGACTGGCTCATACTAGCACAGTCTCGAATCAGTTGTGCAATCACAGGGATTTGGTGCTCAGGCACCTCAGCCTGTTGGGCCTTTGGGTCAACTGGGATAAGAGCAAACTCTCCCCGACGCAGAGGATCTCTTTTCTCGGTATGGAGTTGGATTCGGTCAAACAGACAGCACGCCTCACAGAGGAACGTGCACGGTCGGTGCTGAACTGCTTGAATTCATTCAAGGGCAGGACAGTGGTCCCACTGAAACAATTTCAGAGGCTCCTGGGGCATATGGCAGCTGCAGCGGCAGTTACACCTCTGGAGCTGCTTCATATGAGACTGCTTCAGCACTGGTTTCATGGCCGAGTTCCAAGGTGGGCGTGGCAGTGAGGCACTCACCGGGTCCAAGTTACAACTGCCCGTCACCGAACCTTCACCCTCGTGGTCAGATCTTGCATTTCTTCGGGCAGGAGTGCCCCTAGACCAGGTCTCGAGGCATGCTGTGGTACACACGGATGCCTCCACCACCGGCTGGGGTGCCACGTACAACGGGCAAGCAGTCTCGGGGGTGTGGACGGGCCCCCAACTGCAATGGCATATCAATTGCCTCGAGTTGTTAGCAGTGCACCTTGCCTTGAACTGTCTCAGAGGGCTCTTACAAGACAGGCACGTACTGGTCCTTATGGACAACACTGTGACCGTTGTGTACATCAACAGAGAAGGTGGTCTGCGCTCCCGTCGTATGCCACAACTTGCCCGCCACCTCCTACTCTGGAGTCAGAATCATCTGAGGTCGCTTCGTGACGTTCACATTCCGGGCCTGCACAACTCCCTGACCGGTGGAACACTTAGCACGGACGCACTGGCACACAGCTGGCCTTGGGGCCTGCGCAAATATGCGTTTCCCCCACTAAGCCTTCTTGCACAGACACTGTGCAAAGTCAGGGAGGACGAGGAGCAGGTCATCAGGTTCCTTAGGGGGGCGAGAAGGTTGAACCCTCCTCAACCTGCCTCTATACTCATTGGGACCTGTCTCTGGTGCTCGAAGCACTACAGCGGGTCCCATTTGAGTCTTTGCAATCAGCTGAGTTGAAGTTTCTTTCAATGAAGACTATGCTCCTGATTGCATTGGCCTCCATCAAGAGGGTAGGGGACCTGCACGCATTTTCGGTCGACGATTCGTGCCTAGAGTTTGGGCCGGCTGACTCCCAGGTAATCCTGAGGCCCCGGCCCGGCTATGTGCCCAAGGTTCCCATTACTCCCTTCAGGGATCAGGTGGTAAGCCTGCAAGCACTGCCCCTGGAGGAGGCAGACCCAGCCCTAGCTTTGCTTTGTCCCGTCCGAGCATTGAGATGCTATGTAGACAGGACACAAAGCTTCAGAACCTCAGACCAGCTGAAGCCGGCAGAAGGGGAATGCCATCTCTAAGCAGAGGATGGCCCACTGGATAGTGGATGCTATCACCCTGGCTTATCAGGCACAGAGTGTGCCCTGCCCGCTCAGGTTACGAGCTCACTCTATTAGAAGTGTTGCATCCTCCTGGGCGCTGGCTTGTGGCGCTTCACTGACAGATATTTGTAGAGCTGAGGGCTGGGTGATCCCCAACACGTTTGCTAGATTCTATAGCCTTCGTGTGGAGCCGGTATCCTCCTGTGTTCCTTAAACGGGTGGTGGTACTGAGAGGCCCCGGTTTAGTGTCGGCTTGCTAAAACTGCTCCAGAGTGTCCATACTGTAGACCCTGTCGAGCTCCTCCATCTCCTCGGCAGTCAGACGTGGCAGAATGTCCAGCACCAGGCCCTCACTTGTTGAATCCTTGAAAACCGGTAGAGGGCTGGGTTCCATATGTAAAGACCTAAGTGGATCCCATATGTGTAAAGTCCACGGTATAGCCTTAGAGCCTGTGTGTGCCTGGCAGACTTTTGCCATTTCCAAGAGGGTTACAATCACCTCTAATCTTCCATATGCACCTAAACGATTGTTCATATGTGTAACTGCTTCCGAAACCTCCTTCGGGAAGGATGGGGCTTCCGCAACGTTCCTGTTCCAAGTGGAACGGGTACGTTTTCCCAGTGTTATCCAATCTCACTGAGTGGGTAGTGCTACAACAACAGGGACTGGCCTTCTTGTTGCGAGCCCCGGCCTACACCAAAAAGGGGCACGGGGTGGCTCGCACAAGACACTGGAAGGGGCAGCATCCATGGAGCTTTGGTAGGGATTCCCAATTCGACGGTCACCGATGTGACGTCGAGAGTGACCAACTGAAAGGGAACATCTCGGTCGGTTACGTATTGTAATCCTCCTTCCCTGAAGGAGGGAACGGAGACGTCACGTTCCGTCGCCACGGCTGCTGTACCACCACTGAGCGGCTGGGTCACCGGCTTGGCTCCTCAGCAAAACTTGATTATGCTCTGCACCGGCTGCCTACTTATACTCACGCTGTGATCAGCGGCAGCTGGATGCAATAATCGCATGACAATGTGCATTGGCTCGTTTAGTTTACATTCGAAGTGGATTGGTCTCTCTGGCGAGATTCCCAATTCATCGGTCACCGACGTGACGTCTCCGTTCCCTCCTTCAGGGAACGAGGGTTACAATACGTAACCGAGACTTTGTTTTGTGTGAACAGGTTATATCTGTATTGTGTCACCAATTAGGCCTACATTGCACAGGGAATGAAGTTCTACAGAATACATTTTTTTTTCCAGAGTTGTGGAATATATGCTTGACTTACTTTGAATATATAATAGCAGTAAATGTAATAATTTCTCATCAGTCTCCTTGAGATTAAGGCTTTCTGTCCTGTATACATACGAGTAGACTCATTCTCTTTCAGATATGACACATAATCAAGTGCTATGTTCCAACTCTCAGGTCTCTAAGTAGTGTTGGGAATGTCTGTTGAAGTTCACTTCACAAAAATGTCCCCTTTGGTGGACATAGTACTAACTATAAGTAACAACTACATGTCAACTAGCAGTAATTAGAGTATTAGGAGAAACCACGCCTGAGGTGAATTAAGTAAATGTTTAAATGTTTATTGTTTTCAACATTTGTGTAGTACTTAGGTTTTGTGCAGAGACTGGTGGGTAAATGTTCCTCTTCACTTCCTGTGATGAGAGATACTGATGCACACTAGATCCCTATGCTGTTTAGGAATGAACAGTTATGGCAATTTATAATGCAGAAGGATAATAATGGCAGAGTAACAACATTTGGCTGATCACTCTTTTCAGTTAGAGCCATTAATTATTAGAATTAAGGGGTAGTACAAATTATTCAACATTTAAATATAAATGAAAGAAATGGCAAAGCAAATCAAATTTGTAATCATGTGTAATTTATATTTTTTATGATACTGCCATTATTATCTTTAGTAGTGTTATTGTATGTAAGGTACTACATACAGCTGGTACTATTCTGTGTTTTTGTGTGTGTGATAATTTGCTATGTTTTACATTTGATTGACATCTTACTACAAAGCTGACATGCCTGATCAGGGTGTAGTTCCTCGTTCAGTCAAATCTCATTTACTTTGACTCTCAAGATGGGTAACATGAAGCTGATCTAACAAGAACTGGATCAAAAGGTGCTGGTTTGGTTTTGTGGTCTTCGCAAAGACTTATAAACTGTGGTAAGCTGTTATGTCTTTTGACCCACCCAGTTAGGCCGTGGATCGTTAAAAAAAGAAAACTAAAAGTGTATTGAGGCACATGGCAGGGCAGGGTTTTTACAACAATACGCACAGAGGGACGCCTGTAGACAACTCAAAACAGAGACAGGGAGGCAAGGGTGTGACGCTGCGTTTCATTCAAACTGAGCAGGACCTGTTTTTATCTTTAAATCATGTGTCTTTTATACCCAGTGTCCCGTGTGCCTCCTCCCTCATTGGACAGGTGTCCTGAATAGGGAGTGTTCACAGCAAGACCCGATTTTCAGGATATCAGATGCCTTTAATTACACTGGAGTTGCGTGAGTATGTTATGTGCTTTATTTCATTTGTGCTGTTTGTGTGGGTTATCCGGTGTACAGTGGGTTTGGTGAATTCTCCTGCTAGCGGTTTGACTCGTTTTGTACACAAACCTGCTAAAAGCGTTTGCACAATATTTTCCTGTGCTGGCACGATTCGCTGCCTTCCAAACGAGCTCCAAACAAGACATTTCATTCGTGGCCAAAGGAAAGGCTGAAAGAGATGATGTAATACAGGAAGAGTTCTCAGAAAACGTTACCTTAAAAAGAGTTCTGCTGCACATCTCAACAATGCAGGCAAGAAGTTTAACGCCGCCCCAAACCCTGAGGGCTTGTTTCACACAACAGGAGAGTGCTGTACAGCCTCTGCCTCTGGCCTTTTGGACATGCCACCCGAGAGACTCTCTATACAGTATATTCCTATGTTCTACTGTATATATTTCCCGCTTGATTTTCAGTACCAATATCCAAACTACCTTAAAATAAAACAAATTCACTTAAGAAGCAACATTTTGCAATAAATTAGGAATCGATTTCCATTTATCTTGTCTTTAATATTGAGTTTATTGTCGGAAAATACATTTTTTACCTGTTAGATTAGAAAAGACTTCCCTAAACTGTTTAGATTTATATTCAATTGTTATAATTAACAACATGAAGTGCATTAAACTTTGCATTATGTCAAGGTTTTCGAAGCTGGGGGGGTTGAATTTAATGAAAAGCTAATGATTGACATCATAGAAAATGTCAAATTAAAATAAATCATTTAAAAATATCCGAACAAAACAAAACATTTACTAAATTAAATATTTGTTTACCTGCATGTCATGTGACCATTCACTAACATCAGAGAACCACGAGCAGGCAAATGTGATACTTAATTATTGAAATATTTAAAATCTCATTAAGGTGCTACAGGGGTACTTGGGAGTGCCTGCAATACATGTAAATATGAAAGAACAATGTCTGCATTTTAATGCGTTTGAAACACAAAATGTAAAAATTATCGTCAAAAGTCATAGTAACGCATAGTTAAATAACCCACAGCATGAATGATAATTAAAATATTTAAATGATAATTGATGCAATGTTGAAACACTTCTAAAAACTGAGATGATTTTAGTAAATCCAGTGATCAAATGCTGTGAATGAGACTGGTGCCAGCTTCAAAATCATAAATTTGATGATTTCCTTCTGTGTGGATATATAAATAATAATAATAATAAACAATAATTAAATAAAACAATATTAATAACGCATGCATGGACTCTTGGGGCTTCCATAGAAAGCATCTATATTGGTGCTACATCTGTATTTTGGTGTGTAAACATCACACAAGGGTGGTTATTTGTGTGGTGTGAGGAGAGCTGCACACATTTAGCCCAGCCAGCGTCCCTGTGAGGAACCATGTGTGCCTTCAGCTCGGGCTGCTCACTACCGAGAGCACTCAAGGTTGTCCTTATATGGAGTTAAAGACAACGTCTGGCCTGATTGGCTCTTTGACATCGAAAATAGATCATGTGGATTTGCAGCGGCGAATCACCTGAGAGCACCTGCTAAGACATGTAAATCAAAGAGGACAACACAATGAGAAAGCATTGTTCTAGTTGTGTAATCCCAGTCATTTACCTACACTGACCAGCTCGGATAGATGACAAGACAAAAACAAGGAAAGATTGGGGATGCCTATGAATGTAAGCAAAAGTACAATAAAAGCATTTCATGATTACTAAATAAAACATAAGTTTAGCCCATATTCATGACATGGGTGCAACGGCTGTTGCGGTTTTAGCAACTTTCAGACTTACTGAGTTTGGCATCCTATTTACATCTGTTTTTTTTCTTTTCTTTATTATGTTAAACCTAAGTTAACTTTCATCAAGAATTATGGTTGAAAAAAAAAATCAGAAAGGCTGTTTGCTATTCCATGACTCATCGTTTCTTAAAGGGATAGTTCACCCAGAAATTAAAATTCGTTTCTTTTCTTTATTATGTTAAACCTAAGTTAACTTTCATCAAGAATTATGGTTGAAAAAAAAAAATCAGAAAGGCTGTTTGCTATTCCATGACTCATCGTTTCTTAAAGGGATAGTTCACCCAGAAATTAAAATTCAGTCATCATTTACTCACCCTCGTGTCTTTCCAAACTCGTATGAGTGTGGTCTATGCTACTTGCAGCGCGTTTTTGTGTTTGGTTGTGTTGCGAGTATTTGCAGTACATGTGCTGTCAAACTGATGAAGATGCTTTCTTAATTTGCTGGTGCTTTTTGTATATGCATGTGTTTCCTTAAAGGGATAGTTCACCCAAAAATGAAAATTCTGTCATCATTTACTCACCCTCATGTCGTACCTGTATGAGTTGCTTTCTTATGTTGAACACAAAAGAAGATATTTTGAAGATTGCTGGTAATCAAACAGTCGGTGGTTGCCATTGACTTCCATAGCAGGAAAAAAAAATACTATGGAAGTCAATGGCAACCACCGACTGTTTGATTACCAGCAATCTTCAGAATATCTTCTTTTGTGTTCAACATAAGAAAGCAACTCATACGGGTTTGGAACGACATGAGGATTAGTAAATGATGACAGCATTTAGATTTTTGGGTGAACTATCCCTTTAAGTGTTATTCAATATGGTCCTGTTCAGAGAGACAGCGCTGCTCCCTACTGGACAGACAATCAAAATGCATAAAAACATTTACATTGAATGCATTTTTGCAAATCCAGAGACTTGCACAGATGTTGTAGAATCACATGCGACGATCAGCAGATGTGCTAGAAATTGAGTGCTACTACGATGTAAACACTACATAATATACTACAGAAGAGCATGCACACAAATAGTAATATGAAGTGCTCCATGTTTAATTACGTTTTTTAAACACCCACCCCTCTTATCTGTTATTGGTCAGTCAAACATGTATCCCCACCCCAAACTCACACAATTGGTTGAATTAGCTCAAGCCAGACATGTCCACAAGTCTTTCATCTGATGTCTGAGTCAAGTCTTTAAGCCGGAGTTGGAGTCAAGTCTAGTCTTTAAGCCGGAGTCTGAGTCAAGTCTAGTCTTTAAGCCAGAGTCTGGGTCATGACTCGATTCATTCAGGAGCGGAACGCTGCTGTGTTGCTTTAGACCCACAACAGTTCTGCAGTGGCTTTGTTTCAACTATTGTCATTTTGCAGAACTGAGCAAAACACACAATACAATATTGTGTAAATTTCACAACTTAGTGTTCAGTGTTGGGGAAAGTTACTTTTAAAAGTAATGCATTACAATATTGCGTTACTCCATAAATAAAGTAACTAATTACGTTACTTAGTTACTTTTTATGGAAAGTAATGCGTTACGTTACTTTTGCGTTACTTTTTAAATCTGGACAGGGCTTGCTTGTTTGTTTTTAAAATAAAAAAAGTTATATTTTTGGCAAATATAAAAGCTTTTCACACCAAAAGTGAGGGGGGGGGGCAGCACCCTTGCTTGTGTGATATTGCTAAACTATATAAAATATATACAAAACAAAACACTATATAAAAAATAAACCTATACATGTTATTTTTTTCCATAATTAATCGCATCAATTAAACCTTAAAATAGTCTAGGGTGACCATATATCCTCTTTTCCCTGGACATGTCCTCTTTTTGGACTTAAAAAAATGTTTCCGCCGGGATTTCTAAAATCGCCCAAAATGTCCGGGATTCGACTTTTGCTTTCGCCATTCATTGTGTGCATTTTTGTATTAAAGCCCTGCGCGTGACTGTTTTCTTATCCCGCTTACAATTTCTGCCTGCTCACACAAACTAATATTGCATATAATTTTCGCGCATCAGGGAGCCGTACTCAATATGCAGAGTATTTAAATCACTTTGGATGCAGCTTGTGTAGGATGCAGGGTTGCCAAATCCACATTTTTCCCACGAAATTGGGCTGATTTTGAACTATTGCGGCGTGTTGATTTTCTCCCGTGGGTTATAAAGGTTTGAAATATGGCATAAATTACATTTGACTGAAATGCTTGTATTGAAACATTTTGCATTCTACCTATGATACAACTGTGGTAGATGCTAAGTTTTGTGAAGGATGGCCAGTGGTAGGAAGCCTTTTAGTTGCGTTTATGATCAATCTGCAAAATATGTATTTTAGGTTGATATGGGATATGGTCATTGCACTACTTTGGGGGCTACTTTAACCTCGGATCAAACCCAAATCCAACCGAAAAGAAATACAATGCAGCAAGCAATCAAGGCACTTTTAATGGCGGAAACCATCACCTGAGTCTAGTCTTTAAGCCGGAGTCTGAGTCAAGTCTAGTCTTTAAGCCGGAGTCTGAGTCAAGTCTAGTCTTTAAGCCGGAGTCTGAGTCAAGTCTAGTCTTTAAGCCGGAGTCTGAGTCAAGTCTAGTCTTTAAGCCGGAGTCTGAGTCAAGTCTAGTCTTTAAGCCGGAGTCTGAGTCAAGTCTAGTCTTTAAGCCGGAGTCTGAGTCAAGTCTAGTCTTTAAGCCGGAGTCTGAGTCAAGTCTAGTCTTTAAGCCGGAGTCTGAGTCAAGTCTAGTCTTTAAGCCGGAGTCTGAGTCAAGTCTAGTCTTTAAGCCGGAGTCTGAGTCAAGTCTAGTCTTTAAGCCGGAGTCTGAGTCAAGTCTAGTCTTTAAGCCGGAGTCTGAGTCAAGTCTAGTCTTTAAGCCGGAGTCTGAGTCAAGTCTAGTCTTTAAGCCGGAGTCTGAGTCAAGTCTAGTCTTTAAGCCGGAGTCTGAGTCAAGTCTAGTCTTTAAGCCGGAGTCTGAGTCAAGTCTAGTCTTTAAGCCAGAGTCTGGGTCATGACTCGATTCATTCAGGAGCGGAACGCTGCTGTGTTGCTTTAGACCCACAACAGTTCTGCAGTGGCTTTGTTTCAACTATTGTCATTTTGCAGAACTGAGCAAAACACACAATACAATATTGTGTAAATTTCACAACTTAGTGTTCAGTGTTGGGGAAAGTTACTTTTAAAAGTAATGCATTACAATATTGCGTTACTCCATAAATAAAGTAACTAATTACGTTACTTAGTTACTTTTTATGGAAAGTAATGCGTTACGTTACTTTTGCGTTACTTTTTAAATCTGGACAGGGCTTGCTTGTTTGTTTTTAAAATAAAAAAAGTTATATTTTTGGCAAATATAAAAGCTTTTCACACCAAAAGTGAGGGGGGGGGACAGCACCCTTGCTTGTGTGATATTGCTAAACTATATAAAATATATACAAAACAAAACACTATATAAAAAATAAACCTATACATGTTATTTTTTTCCATAATTAATCGCATCAATTAAACCTTAAAATAGTCTAGGGTGACCATATATCCTCTTTTCCCTGGACATGTCCTCTTTTTGGACTTAAAAAAATGTTTCCGCCGGGATTTCTAAAATCGCCCAAAATGTCCGGGATTCGACTTTTGCTTTCGCCATTCATTGTGTGCATTTTTGTATTAAAGTCCTGCGCGTGACTGTTTTCTTATCCCGCTTACAATTTCTGCCTGCTCACACAAACTAATATTGCATATAATTTCCGCGCATCAGGGAGCCGTACTCAATATGCAGAGTATTTAAATCACTTTGGATGCAGCTTGTGTAGGATGCAGGGTTGCCAAATCCACATTTTTCCCACGAAATTGGGCTGATTTTGAACTATTGCGGCGTGTTGATTTTCTCCCGTGGGTTATAAAGGTTTGAAATATGGCATAAATTGCATTTGACTGAAATGCTTGTATTGAAACATTTTACATTCTACCTATGATACAACTGTGGTAGATGCTAAGTTTTGTGAAGGATGGCCAGTGGTAGGAAGCCGTTTATGATCAATCTGCAAAATATGTATTTTAGGTTGATATGGGATATGGTCATTGCACTACTTTGGGGGCTACTTTAACCTCGGATCAAACCCAAATCCAACCGAAAAGAAATGCAATGCAGCAAGCAATCAAGGCACTTTTAATGGCGGAAACCATCACCTGAGGCAAGACAACAACAAACACCCCACATTTAGGACACTTCCATTCACCCTGAGCTTTCCTTCCAGCTCCTGCTGAACCTCATACTCATGCCTCAGAAGCTACACTGACTTTGATTTGACTCTGGACACTTGATACGCACATTCATGAGGTAGAATTGAAAACACCTTGCTTGCTTTTGCAAGCAAATCTCTGCATTTAAACCGAACATTTAAAACTACATCTGATGAGCTACAAAACAATTCGCAAGTGATGCCATAAAGTGTATCCGCTTCAGTTTATCCTCTGTCTTCACACGTAACCCACACCTTTCCTTACACTAGACCACTCAGAGAGAGAAATCGAATGAACTTAAACTTTCATTAAAACCTTTAAAATGTAATCTGTAATATATAAAAGAAAAAAGGCACATACAGGCTCAAGGAGAACTTTACCAAATCAATCTCTCATTTTAAACATTAAGGCACTTTGCGCATTAATATTTGCCATGGTTCCTCCGAGGGTCTTCGTTTAACCAAACAGGAAGCTGCACAAAAATAAAAGGCAATGTCAGTAAATAAATTAACTTAAAAAAAAAAAAAAAAAAGTAATAATTTGTATGAATAAATCCTTAAATTAACATTCATAAATGTGCAAACACACACGATATTTTCTATCCCCTAACCCAACCCTAAACCTACCCCTTACAGAAAACCTGTTTGCATTCTTACACTTTAAGATAAACATCATTTACTATTTTTTTTTATAACTTTTTCCCCTCGTGGGGACCTCAGGCCAGTCCCCACAATGTCAAAAAATTTCAGGTTTTACTATCCTTGTGGGGACCATATGTATTAATCATTAATAATGTAGCATAAACAAGTACACACACACAGACAGACAGACACACACAACACACAAAAGTTTAGGATTGTTAAGAGTTGTAATGTTTTCTTTAAAAACGTTTCTTATGCTCATCCAGGCTGCATTTATTTGATCAAAAACACAGAAAAAAAAACAGTAATATTGTGAAATATTACTGCAATTTAAATTATTGGTTTTCAATTTTAATATACTTTAAAATAGAATTGATTTCAGTGATGAAAAGCTAAATTTTCATCAGCATCACGACGTCAGTCTTCAGTGTCACACGATCCTTCGGAAATCATCCTAATAAGCTTAAAAAGCAAATACCAAGAGACTCTCAAATTCATTTTACTCTAATTATATAATCTGTAACTTGCATAATGCATTACAGAAGTATTTTCATTAGGGCTCTCTGACCTTTGCACTGATATTTCCGGCCATTTATTAGACAGCTGTCTAATGCTCTCACCTGTAAGGATATCCGTGATATTTGGCCCTAAAGATGGAGAGCAGCCAACTGAAGAACAGCAACACCAGCCCGATTCCTGCTACACACATGACTGCAGAGAAACAAGACTACAATCAAACCTGTTCTGATCTATCAAGTGTTCATAAAGAGCACAGGCTGATGACAGCATACTTTTCCTCTTCCCCATGTCCAGGTCAGAGGTCGCAGCCTCGTGAAGCAGCACCATTCCTAAAGTCACCGCAGCATCTGAAGCAGAGCTCAGGAACACGATCACGACTGACATGAAACTAGACATAAAACCACAGCCAATCCATGGGTCCATATACAGTAGTGAACAGGTACTTTTTTGTTGTTTTAAGAGAAACGAATACTTTTATTCAGCATGTAACTGCAATCATGCAGTGTAACTGATCTGAGTGCAGCGAAGGATACTGAAGAGAAGAACAATGTGAGTCTCTGCCACAAACTGAGCCTGACTGCTGCCGTGGATGTAACTCTGAAATGAGAAACGTATGTTACTGTGGGCTGAACAAATGAAAACCTAAAGGAATCATGTGCAGCGAGGCAATGCAGTGGCATTATTCAATCATAACAGTGGCCGTTTATTGACAAGCCTTAAAGGAGACAAAACAGCAAAACCGAGCGTTTTTCTGATAGAGAGTCTGAATGAGTGGAAAATGTGCAGATGTTTGACAGCAAAAAACATTAACATTACACGTTAAACTCAAGGAACGTGAACAGAATGAAAAAGGCATGCCATAGCCCGTTTAAAGACCTCAAGAAACTGAAGAGTTTTGTGGCTTTTAGGATTATGGATGCTAGTGTTATGCAAGTTCACAAAATAAACTTTCATTAAAAAAAGACACATTTAAGATTTACAGCCTTTCTTTTCCAGGAAAACTGGACCAAAAATACTGAGGACTCAATTTTTGTCCAATCAAATGCTCTCTAGAAGGATTAAAGAAAAGTGACAAACAATTCTCAATATGAAATACATCAGCACTAGGGCTGTGCAAGTAATCGAATGTCTCGTCAGTAAAGCCGGTTCTGTGATTAGTAGTAAATCTCCATCACCTGCTTTCAGATGGAGCGGCATTTACTACACAGAGCCATAGCTCACTGACAAGCTATGCAATATCGCAAAAAAAAGTTGCCTGGCAAAATGGCTCAAAATGTTGGCCCGTGTACCATCAGCCTTTGGGTCTAACTCACCACTTGGCCAGTGTTTGGGTTCTTGTGAGCGTATGGAGGTCCTCTGATGTGGTTCCACATTTGACCCGAAGTCATGATCAAAACAAAACACTAGATCGAGAGAGACAGAGAGAGAAAGGTGTTCATGTTAACTAGGTCTTTTCTGAAGAAACTAAAAATTCTCTATGTTAGTAGGGTGTTGTCACGCAGTTTCTAAGGTTTTTAGAATGGTTGTGAATGCATTGCTATGCAGTTGTTAATTTGTTTAGAGTTATTAAGGGGTCGTTTACACGACGCCGTTTTCAGGCAAAAACGGGAAACTTTAAGCGTTTCGCCTGTACGTTTACACGACAATGGCGTTTTGGGGACTGAAAACCCATATTTTCGAAAATGGGTTTCAAAGTGGAAGTTTCTGAAAACGGCACCTTGTCGTTTCCGTGTAAACACCCAAAACGAGAATCTTTGAAAACGGTGACGTCATGCATGTGCGTAGTACGTGTTAGGTATGTAGGCATGCACAGTACGTGTCGATTTTAAAGGCAAGCGCGAACAAACATACACAACAATGGCGGGGTACATGGTACTGTTGTTGCTGCTCAAGAGTTTGCTAACGCTTCTTCAGCAAAGCGTACAACCAACAGCGGAGACGCATCATATACAACATATAATCGTCACTTCCCTACAGGTACTGTTTACTAACAAGGTGACAGCGCCAACTACTGGCCTGGCATACGTAATACAGCATTTTTGGCCGTTTTTGTGGATATGTGCAAACGTGAATCGTTTTGAAAACGTTGTCGTGTATACGTGAACCTTTTTTAAAAAACGCAAGAAAAACTTTTCCGTTTTGGACTACACCGTTGTCATGTAAACATAGCCTAAGACAATGGTAGGTGTAAATAAGAAACAATGATCAAGGACTCTAGAAATGAATTGGGTTTCTATTGTCATTTTCATCTGGCAAACAATTCCATTTCCATTCTGTTATTTACTTAGTCATTTCCATTTTATTAGAATATGCTAAACATATTTGCATCATGTTTGTCTGTTTAAATGCATGCCAGCTTCCGTGGATATTTCCATAATCAAAACCATACTGGAGTTGTTAAAACTTAAAATAGAAACTAAATTAGATATTAAAGACCAATTTTTCCTAAACACTCTAAAGCTAAATTTGTACTCACTTGATTAAAAACTCTTAACACTTTATTAGTTCTCACTATTAACTAGTTGTTAATTAGCATGCATATTACTAGCTTATTGGCTGTTTATTAGTACATATAAAGCACATATTAATGCATTATTTTGCATGACCATATTCTAGATCCCTTAATAATCCACGCCATACCTAATAGTAACAACTACCTTAACAACGATTAATAATAGGGATGTGCAATTAATCGATTAGTTCTCACTATTAACTAGTTGTTAATTAGCATGCATATTACTAGCTTATTGGCTGTTTATTAGTACATATAAAGCACATATTAATGCATTATTTTGCATGACCATATTCTAGATCCCTTAATAATCCACGCCATACCTAATAGTAACAACTACCTTAACAACGATTAATAATAGGGCTGTGCAATTAATCGATTTTCATGCGCATCTCGTCAGTAAAGCCGGTTCTGTGATTAGTAGTAAATCTCCATCACATGCTTTCAGTTGAGCGGCATTTACTACACAGAGCCGTAGCTCACAGACAAGCTCCGAATTTATTTTTTATTTTTTAAAACGTGTTCATAATCACAGACAAATCGAACGTGATGTTGCATAGCTTGTCTGTGTATTAAATGCCGCTCCATCTGAAAGCATGTGATGGAGATTTACTACTAATCACAGAACCGGCTTTACTGACGAGATGCGCATGAAAATCACTTGCGATTAATTGCACAGCCCTAATTAATAAGCAGCAAATTAGGAGTTTATGGCAGCAAAAGTCATTGTTTAACAGTGAGAATTTGTCCCCAAACTAAAATGTGACCTAAAAACCTTTACAAGGGCATCAACAGAAAAAGGAACTCAGAGAAGAATCTCATGTTTGCATTATAAAACACAGGTGCTCACCAGTGCAGAGAAAGCCCAGACGTTCTTATTGAACAGGAACTCCAGGTTATTGCGCCGCAAGTAAGCCAGACTGCCGATGAACGCCAGCAGCAATCCCAGCATCAGCGGCCCGGCGTAGTTCGGAGGCCTGATCACCCGGATCTGAACGACAGGCGACAGCATGTTAAAGCCTGATGTGAGCGTTCAGCTCAGATTCTGGATGTGTCTGCACTAGTCTCACATGCACGTCTGTTCGGTCCGCCACCCATCGAGCCAGCTGTTCGGCCGCAAAGCCTCGGACCTGCAGCTCGTATGTGTCCGCTGGCTTCGGTTTGCCTTTGGCCGGGAAGTTGATGAATGTCGGAGCCGAGTTCATGTTGAGCTGTGGAGGACATACGCAGAATGAAACAAGTATTGAGTAATTACTAGACTTAATGCAACAACTTGACATTACATAATTATTGCAGACTATTTAATAATTTTATTGGCTCCTTTCAGATGTGCATATGACCAGTGTTGGGGAAAGTTACGTTTAAAAGTAATGCAATCAGTTACTTTTGTTAGGGAGTAACGCAATATTGAAAATGTGAAACGAGTAAAGGTCACAGCTCAGACAAACCTCTCAGCTGTGCTGCCACTCTGGATTGGAATAAGACGCAGGAGAAGAAAGTTCAACACTCTTACTTTAACAATGAAACACAAATGTTGAATTGATCTAAAACTCATTTTTGTTTATTAGCATGTTTGAATTGGATCACTGAAGGTCGGCAGCAAATAAATTGGTTAGTAAAATGGGATTAAATGAATAAAGATATTTGTGTTTTTTAACATTTCATTATTGCAGGTTTGTATTTGACAGTTTTTATTCATTTTGAGGAATACTGAATCTGGTTCTTTGCAGTGAGATGAGTAAATACATGTTCATATTTAGTCTAGAACTTAATTTTCACACACAGCTCTTCTGCACTTACTCCTGCTTTCTCTCAACAGGAGAGCCGTTAGTCAATAAATGGGAAAACAAAGTAACTGCCGTTACTTATTTGAAAAAAGTATCTCAGATATGTTTCTTGTAAATTAAAAAGTAATGCATTACTTTACTAGTTACTTGGGAAAAAGTAATCAGATTACATAACTCATGTTACTTGTGATGCGTTACCCTCAACAATGCATATGAATATCTAATCAACTTCAACTGGATAAAACTCTAAAAGTCCTGCTCCCAATTTATTTTTTTTTAATTTATCTTTTTCATTGACTATATTGTTTTACTTTGAGTTATAATCACATTATGGAAGTAAAAAGGGTTGCAAATATTGTTTCATGTTCACATTTGTTTTAATTTGTACATAAAACAACATTTGCAACCCTAAAATATAACATATTTCGAGTAGTTACCATCTGGAAAACATCTGAGCCTTCATCAAAATCCACCATTGCAAAGAAAATCCTGTTAGTGAATGCACTCGAATAACGCCAAGAGTTCGCAAGGATCTGGTACTCTTCATCTGCCTGCCTGAAAATAAAAGTAAAAAAAAACAGAAAAAAATGACTTTTTCCACATAAAACATGTTTTATATGTTGGGGCTGTTAACACAATTCATTCAGTGCAGAAATGACGACTCATTTAGTTTTCCCAAAGACTCTCCTCATCTGCCACTGACGGAAAAAACTGAATTCCATCCCAAAGTTACTAGTCAAGTCAATGTCTCGGTCTCAAAAGCCAGATTTTATGTGCAGTTATAGTCTCGTGGGGTTCCAACGGCCGCAACATGTGCATCCACTTCAACTCCAAATTATCGTACGGTGTCATTTTTGGTTTGTAAAGCGTGTTTGCGAGCTTATAGTCAGCACTTGTCCTCGATAAACACTTCTGCTGAGCCGCTCTGAGGTGACTCCACACACAGCAGACTCCTTCGGCTTTGACGTCCTGATCGTGAAAACAGCATTATATCACGAGAGTGTGCACCACGATTTGGGACAGAGCCAATGTTGATGGTTGAGACATTCAAACAAACAGAGCAGTGTTTGATTACACTCCTCATGGAAATGACCCAATGAATGGATTGTGGTAATTTTGGATAATTTTACGATTTGATAAATATAAAGGCGACTGGCCACTCCAAGATATCAGCCAAGATAACAGCAACTGAAAACTTACTGATCATCAGTTTTTTATATTGTAAGTTGCACAACAGCAGTGCTGATTTTGTATTATGTTTAAGTATTTATTAATATTGAATTAGCTTTTTTATATTTATCAGTTTCAATTTTATTATCAGTATACGTTTACCTCTGCACTATGTCTGTCCTGTGTGAATCCAAGAATTTGTCTAAGTTTTATGTATTTATTTATTAATCAGCATCAAGGCTATTTTCATGGCGATCGCTGAATAAATTATACAAGGTATACAATTAACAAACGGTTATAAAAGACATTTCAGATGTACTCTAGACAAAAATTCTAAAAACATGCAGGTGATACATTTTTAAATAAACCAGTAAGACACACCTCTGAATAAAACCGTTGTCTATTTACATTAAAAACAGTACAAGCCAATAACATATGTTTCACAGTCATTTTAGTTTGGCAAGTAAGGCATGATGGCAGTTCCTCACCTTTTAATAAATATCCAGGTGTAAATCTTGTATGGCCTAAAAGACACCTTATAAAAACAACTTGGTCATACCTAGCTTTAAAATTAGTACAGACACACACAGACACACACACACAGAGACACACACAGAGACAGACACACAGACAGAGACAGACACACAGACAGAGACAGAGACACAGACAGAGACAGAGACACAGACAGAGACACAGAGACAGAGACACACACAGAGACAGAGACACACACACACAGAGACAGAGACACACAGAGACCAGAGACACACAGAGACCAGAGACACACAGAGACCAGAGACAGACGCACACACAGAGAGACAGACACACACACACACACAGAGAGACAGACACAGACACAGACACAGAGAGACAGACACAGAGACAGAGACACAGACACAGAGACAGAGAGACAGAGACAGAGAGACAGACACAGAGAGACAGACACAGAGACAGAGACACAGACACAGAGACAGAGAGACAGACACAGAGAGACAGACATTAATCACTGCTTCAGTCTCTATGTGCTAAGCTCACGTTTTCCTTTATATTATAAGCACACTAACACAAAATCAGGTTTATTAAGTTAGTAATTAATTCAGGAGCAGTGAGGTCAGCTGTACAGCAGCAAGCTTAGCTTAGTTAGTGTGTCAGCTCATAATACAGAGAAAAACCCAAATCAGTCATTCATTTCAAGTGGTTTATAGATGAAACACAGTGTTTAAACACATAATACGCCCTTTAATCCCTTGTGGTTTCGAGACGGAGCGAAGCTACGAGAAGCAGAAGACGACTCGAGCAGCCAGCTCAGTGTATATGAGGGAGGAAAACACTCAATAAAGACCCACTGACCTCCTTCTTCTTCTGTCCATCTGACGGCGTGCCGTATAAACTAACAGCGAGGAAAGCAACTATCAAGAGTTTATTAAGCATTTCTGAAGCCGCCACTGCGCCCACGACAGTCCTGAATGAACTCCTGTCCGCGTCCTATTGGTGGAGCTGCTTCTTCTTCTTCTTCTTCTTCTTCGAGCTTATTGGAGGTTCGCATTCTTAAGAGAGCATTACCGCCATCTACTGTGGTAATGGATCAGAGACACTCCCCAGACCGTTCAGGGATGCGGAAGAGGAAGTGTCTGGGGAACAATTCTAAAATAAAAGTCTCAAGCGACAAAACAAGTGTTTTCAGAAAAAAAGCCTCATGCTGCCTCAGCCTCATTATTTATATATATAAATAAATCTCAAACAGATTTTTCTTCAACAGGGTTTGCTGGTATGATTGCTGAGAAAAGTACATGCACCCCGAAAAAAAACCCCCATAGACAAATAAATATACTAAGCAAATAAAGAAATTAGGAGCATGCCTGTGGGAATAAATTAAATGTGACCCTGCAGCACAAAAGCAGTGTTGAGTCGCTGGGGGATATTTGTAGCAATAGCCAACAATACATTGTATGGGTCAGAATTATACATTTCTCTTTTATGCCAAAAATCATTAGGATATTAAGTAAAGATCATGTTCCATGAAGATATTTTGTAAATTTCCTACCGTAAATATATCAAAACTTAATGTTTGATTAGTAATATGCATTGCTAAGAACTTCATTTGAACAACTTTAAAGATGATTTTATCAATATTCTGATGTTTTTGCACCCTCAGATTCCAGATTTTCTAATAGTTGTATCTCAGCTAAATATTGTCCTATCCTAACAAACCATACATCAATGGAAAGCTTAGCTATATATTCAGCTTCAGTGACCCTCGTGGTTTTGTGGTGCAGGTTCACACGTGTATTTCATTTCTTTGTAAACTCTATCTTCCTAAAGATGATTATCACTTTCTGGTGGTAGCAAAGTGTGTAAAATAGTGTCTTTAATTATTTCCTGCTGCATGCGCAGAACGATCCACCAACATGTTTAATGTTTTATTAAATATGATAATTTACATGCAGTTAATGCTCGCGGATACAACTCAATCAACAGACACAATTGAAATATGAAAACAAAGCCTATCATCTCGTCATTTCTCAAAAGTATTATTTATAAAATTAAAATTGTTGGCTTCAATAGTTTAAAAATGAATGAAATGGAGATATTAAATTTGAGTGCTAAATATCCGGTGAGTGTGAGTGTGTGTGTGTGTGAGTGCTAAACATCCGGTGAGTGCGAGTGTGTGAGTGCTAAACATCCGGTGAGTGTGTGTGTGTGTGTGAGTGTGAGTGCTAAACATCCGGTGAGTGTGTGTGTGTGTGTGTGTGAGTGTGTGTGTGTGTGTGTGAGTGTGTGTGTGTGTGTGTGAGTGTGTGTGTGTGCTAAACATCCGGTGAGTGAGTGTGTGTGTGTGTGTGTGAGTGTGTGTGTGTGCTAAACATCCGGTGAGTGAGTGTGTGTGTGTGTGTGTGAGTGTGTGTGTGTGCTAAACATCCGGTGAGTGAGTGTGTGTGTGTGTGTGTGAGTGTGTGTGTGTGCTAAACATCCGGTGAGTGAGTGTGTGTGTGTGTGTGTGAGTGTGTGTGTGTGCTAAACATCCGGTGAGTGAGTGTGTGTGTGTGTGTGTGAGTGTGTGTGTGTGCTAAACATCCGGTGAGTGAGTGTGTGTGTGTGTGTGTGAGTGTGTGTGTGTGCTAAACATCCGGTGAGTGAGTGTGTGTGTGTGTGTGTGAGTGTGTGTGTGTGCTAAACATCCGGTGAGTGAGTGTGTGTGTGTGTGTGTGAGTGTGTGTGTGTGCTAAACATCCGGTGAGTGAGTGTGTGTGTGTGTGTGTGAGTGTGTGTGTGTGCTAAACATCCGGTGAGTGAGTGTGTGTGTGTGTGTGTGAGTGTGTGTGTGTGCTAAACATCCGGTGAGTGAGTGTGTGTGTGTGTGTGTGAGTGTGTGTGTGTGCTAAACATCCGGTGAGTGAGTGTGTGTGTGTGTGTGTGAGTGTGTGTGTGTGCTAAACATCCGGTGAGTGAGTGTGTGTGTGTGTGTGTGAGTGTGTGTGTGTGCTAAACATCCGGTGAGTGAGTGTGTGTGTGTGTGTGTGAGTGTGTGTGTGTGCTAAACATCCGGTGAGTGAGTGTGTGTGTGTGTGTGTGAGTGTGTGTGTGTGCTAAACATCCGGTGAGTGAGTGTGTGTGTGTGTGTGTGAGTGTGTGTGTGTGCTAAACATCCGGTGAGTGAGTGTGTGTGTGTGTGCTAAACATCCGGTGAGTGTGAGTGCTAAACATCCGGTGAGTGTGAGTGTGAGTGTGTGTGTGTGTGCTAAACATCCGGTGTGTGTGAGTGTGTGTGTGTGTGCTAAACATCCGGTGAGTGAGTGTGTGTGGAGGAAGATGGCGGCGCTGATCCTCCCGTCTGACTGGATAAAAAACTGGGACAAATCCGGGAAAAATGAGTTGTGAGTAAGAGTTTGGTAATCAGATGGGAAGTGGGGATGGAAATAAACTCATATCTGTTTTATTTGGGCGGTTTCTCCGCGGGTGATTGTTCTCCTCATTGTGAATGTCCACAGCTAACGTTAGTGCGCGTTAAACACTCATTACTCAAAGGTCAATGAAATAGCCAACACATCTACATGTACTACTAACCAAATAAAGAATATAAAGTCTGTAGTTTCTGTACATGGTTGTGTAAGACACTTTATCGAGTACTTCACTCGTTTTCATGAATGTAGTGTCAGTGTGCTAATAGTTAGCAGGGTTAGCATGTGTCTACTTATCAGTGTGTGTGTGTGTGTTACACAGTATTTAGTGTGTGTTTCATGCTGGTTAATAAGATCTCATGCACCCTGAGCTGGGCTGAAGTCAGTATTATGGGGTGTTAGGAGGTTGTGTGTAAGTGTGAGGTGTAGATGTAACGTTAGCTATGCTAAAGAGTCGCTGTTTATAAGCGCCCCGTCAGATGAGATATCGATTGAGTCTGAAACGTAGTGGTGTGCCCTACCTAGAGAGCATCTGTGAACAGTACGGTCTCGGAGCCTACTATTGCCTGCTAGCGAGCTGCCCACTGAGACTGCGGTGTAGTGAGCACAGTGTCAATGAGAGCCGCTTATGTAGACAGCATTGTGAGCCGTGTGTAAGTGTGAGGTGTAGATGTAACGTTAGCTATGCTAAAGAGTCGCTGTTTATAAGCGCCCCGTCAGATGAGATATCGATTGAGTCTGAAACGTAGTGGTGTGCCCTACCTAGAGAGCATCTGTGAACAGTACGGTCTCGGAGCCTACTGCGCGGCCTAACTATTGCCTGCTAGCGAGCTGCCCACTGAGACTGCGGTGTAGTGAGCACAGTGTCAATGAGAGCCGCTTATGTAGACAGCATTGTGAGCTTCTGTGATGAAGAGGCACGCCAGCGCATGCTAAACCCAGTGAGACCTCACGTGCAGTGCTGTCTTGTTAGGCAGCTTACTAGGATTTGAGCACTGCCTGCTTGATGTTTACATGCACCTGTCTTCTGCAGGTAGTTTGACCCATGTGGGTGTTTTGGGCGGCACTTGTTTGCAGTAAATTCAGCTGGTAGTGAATTGTTAATAACCTGTAGCATAAGGAGTGTGTTAAAGGGGTCATATGATGTTGCTAAAAAGAACATTATTTTGTGTATTTGGTGTAATGAAATGTGTTTATGCGGTTTAAGGTTAAAAAAACACATTATTTTCCACATACTGTACATTATTGTTTCTCCTCTATGCCCCGCCTTTCTGAAACGCGTCGATTGTTACAAAGCTCATCGGTCTGAAAAGCGAGGTGTGCTGTGATTGGCCAGCTATCCAGTGCGTTGATGTAGTTTCACTTTCACAACGAAGCACACAGCGCCTTCACGACATGGCGGCGGCAACAATAAGGCGGCGCCTTCTTTCTTTGCGTGAACATTTGTGCGGCGTTATGCAAATCTTCCCACATAGTGATGTAGATATGTGGGGGCGTGTTAGAACGAGGCGTTTTAGGTAGGCGTGGCTGACTCTTAACTTTTATAAAGAATATCTCTTTGGATTTGAGACTTTAGTCTTTGCAACTTTACAGATCTTCTTTATGCACCAAGAGCTTGTAACACTCCAAAGAGAAAGGAACAATTGAAATCACATCATATGACCCCTTTAAATGTGTTCAGCGTCACACAGAGGTGATTGTGGTGTTGGATTAGACTGCAGTGGTGTGATACAAACAAGCTTTACATGTGTAGCACGCTATACATGTTTGATCTGTTATGCCCAGAAACTACCTCGTTCACTGTTAATCCAGTGCAAATGCATTTTTTTGATTATGTGCTTGATATTTTGATTAATAACTGAAATTCTCTTCCTAGCCGTTCACTTATTTGCCTTTTCTGTTTCCAGTTTCCAGTTTTTCCAGGGCCTTGCAGGGAAACCCAGCAGTCATGAGCTTGTTAAAGGTGAGTTCAATAATTCATAATTGTTAGTCTTTGGGCTTATGAAATTAAAACTCTGGGCCGAAACCGAAAATTCTGGATGCACTTGGCCGAAAACCGAAACTGAAAATGCTTCGTAATGATTATTTATTATTTTATTAAATAATACAAAATAATATTGCAAGACTTTTTAATTTAACTCAATTTTAATGATACTTAAAAACACACAACATGCTTTTTACTGAAAGTAACACAATACAATTGGACAGAGTTTATATTAATATTAGTAACACATTGCAATAAGGTTCATTAGTTAACTACTTTAGTTAACATGAACGAATAAACAATACTTCGGCATTTATTAATCTTAGTTAATATTAAATTCAACTTTTACTATTGAATCAACAGTTGTGCGTGTTAGCAGTTCATGCACTCTGAATTAACATGAACTAACAGTGAACAGCTGCGTTCTCATTAGCTAACATTAAGAAAGATTAATAAATACTGTAATGTGGTGTTCATGTTAGTTAATAGTAACACTAACTAATGGAACCTTATTGTAAAGTGTTACCTTAATATTAAATATCAATATATTATTTTTACTCAGTTCCTTCCATGCAACAGAATCAGATATAGTTTTTTTTTTTTAATTAATTAAACGAATTATCCAAATCATGTATAACCCTACGCAGCTGTTATTATCAGAGCATGTGAGCAGAGCGTCACGAGAGAGTAGTCATTTTTACCAGCGTTGCTTATTTGTTTATTTTTGTCCTGCTGACAAAATTGCAAGAAATGTGTTTTTAAATTTGTTTTTTTGGATTATACTGTAACTGTATTATAACGGTACACTTCATAAACAGTCACTGGGAATTGATTTATCGTTATCGATTCAAACTGATGATACTATGATGAGTCGTTCTTGCAATTTGAACAAAACCTATTGCAGCCGTCTAGATAACATAACCGTGCTGACCGTTTTAATCGACTGAATTCACAACAACAATGCGCTACTAGAAAATAAAAAATTACAAGCATATGAATAACAGTCAAAAGAATTCAAGCATTGGCCCCATAGTGCAAGGGGCAGCTCTGTCAACCCTCTCTCACAGGTCCCGGGCCGTCCTTATTGGTAAGCCCTAGTGTTTCTCTTGACAGGATTGTGGTGAGCAGCTCTGTTTAATATTGTGCAAGTGATATCAGCATGCCTGTAGACGCTAAAGCTGTTATTGAGTCTGCTGTGTGTGTGTGTGTGTGTTTTGTAGATCTGCAGACAGCCCTGTATGAGCTCTGCTGGCATGCTATCCAGGGCAATCTGAAGGTGGATGTGGCTGTCAGTCTCCTGGCTGATGTTATGGTGAGTGCTGATCCCGTCTCCTAACATTCAACCCCTGCCCACCTGCACTGAGACTGTTAGGATTGACTGTCTGTGTCACACATGATGTGAGGGGAAAAATACAAGTAAACAAACATTCACTGTTCTCTGTGTTATTTGTTTTACTGACATGTAGGGTTGGGAACCGAGAACCGGTTCTTATTCAGAAAAGAACCGTAACCGTGAGCTATTTCTACGAGACGCAACCAAGCGCTGTGAGCAGCCTTACGCCGGCATTTCCCGTAAAGGATGTCACAAACGAAATAACAGAAACGCCGCCCTGCCTCTTTAATTACTGAGCACATTGCTTCCCATGACGCGCACTCCACAGACGTGCCGTGTCTTTAGCTGCCGAACACATAGTTTTCCATGAGTGTACGCACACTTGCGTTTTTGATAACTGTGCATGTTGTTTTGTCTCACTGTACACGTACTGGCAGCGCGCAGCTCCTGCCGCCACTAAATTACATTATATTTGTCCCATATTGTCATTAATATACATACTGACTTCAACTAGGACCACTAAATAAATAGACTTCTATTGTTATGTAAGTATGAGGGTTCGATAATTTATTGTACAGGTCATTTCAAGAGTGATAAACAAAGTGATAGAAATCATGCATTTTAAATGTTTAAAAATGTGGAAACCACTCATTGCATCACACCATCTTCTGACTGCATTATTATGTGTACACATGGTTATAGTATATCAGTTAATATGTCATTAATTTAGGGAAGTGAAGAAGTGCCTTAGCCCTCAAGGAACTATTTGGCCAACCAGCTTATTCCTGCTTGAAAAGCAAAATGTTATTGA
>NW_015506219.1:266886-282613 GCF_001515645.1 Sinocyclocheilus grahami | reverse complement strand
ACACACACAGCCATGCTTTACAGTCATTAATGCATTCAGTGTGAATTTGAGACATATTTCCAGAAGAAAACCGATTAGAGCTTTATCAAGAAGCTGTAACATGTCTCTAGAACAGACATGAGGCAAAATAATCACTAAGTAAAGGTGTAACACAATGTCTCTAGAATAGACATATGGCAGAGAAAAAAAAAGTGTGTATACAGTATGTGTATGCGGTGCAGAAGCAGCACGGACTCATTGTGCTTTCGCACCGGACACGTTTGCAGTCCGCGGCTGTTTACCACAAACACAACATTTATCCATTATTTTGATTTCAAATCCAAGCGTTGTTTCTGAAAATGCTTTTTCAGCATTGTGATTCTCTTTTATCACAGTACAGTAATACAATCTTTCATAGACATATTCACTTTGTTTAGCTACCACCACGAGTGCTGTCTATTACTGCCTTGTTTATCTAAAAGTGCACTTTTCCTTGTTTTAAATCTAGCCGAAAAGCCATGTGTTGACTGTGAAACAGTAGACTTTAATTATATGCATTTATGGTGTAATTACTAAATTTCCGTGTCAATCCATGTTAATTTTTATCGTGAATAATGTGCTGTCACTTTAATTCAGCGCGTGCAGCACAGCAGTAATAGACTCCATGCGGAAACGATCGCTGCACCGCTGCAGACGCACCGCTCCTAGAGCGCACTGCCGGACCGCAATCGCGTGCAGTGTGAACGCTCTGATCAGTTAACATGGGCGCGGACAAAATACGCACCACAGACCGAGTGTGTGAACCTGGCGTTACGTTTGTTTATCCCCGCCCGGTCCGTTCTGTTCTCGTGCTCCATTTAGGCGCGCTGCATTCTGATTGATTCGGATAGCATGCTGCGGGAGGATGGGGGTGCGGGAAATCGTGCTATAAAGCGATTTCGATTAATCGCACAGCACTAATCGGAACCGGAAAATTTCTAACGATATCCAACCCTACTGACATGCATGGTTTACTCGTCTTAATAGTTGATACAAATGTGACCCTGGAGCACAAAACCAGTCATAAGGGTACATTTTTCTAAATTGAGATGTATACATCATCTGAACGCTGAATGAATAAGCTTTCCATTGATGTATGGTTTGTTAGGATAGGACTATATTTGGCTGAGACACAACTATTTGAAAATCTGGAATCTGAGGGTGCAAAAAAATCTAAATATTGAGAAAATCATCTTTAAAGTTGGATTTTGACACACACAGACATGCTTTACAGTCATTAATGCATTCAGTGTGAATTTGAGACATATTTCCAGAAGAAAACCGATTAGAGCTTTATCAAGAAGCTGTAACATGTCTCTAGAACAGACATGAGGCAAAATAATCACTAAGTAAAGGTGTAACACAATGTCTCTAGAATAGACATATGGCAGGAATGCATTGGTCATAGAGCTCTTTGTGGCGTTGCCTCAGATGTTGAACTAGATTTGTTGCGTCAAGTTCACACGTACTCCGTCTGCAGTGCGTATACAGTATGTGTATGCGGTGCAGAAGCAGCACGGACTCATTGTGCTTTCGCACCGGACACGTTTGCAGTCCGCGGCTGTTTACCACAAACACAACATTTATCCATTATTTTGATTTCAAATCCAAGCGTTGTTTCTGAAAATGCTTTTTCAGCATTGTGATTCTCTTTTATCACAGTACAGTAATACAATCTTTCATAGACATATTCACTTTGTTTAGCTACCACCACGAGTGCTGTCTATTACTGCCTTGTTTATCTAAAAGTGCACTTTTCCTTGTTTTAAATCTAGCCGAAAAGCCATGTGTTGACTGTGAAACAGTAGACTTTAATTATATGCATTTATGGTGTAATTACTAAATTTCCGTGTCAATCCATGTTAATTTTTATCGTGAATAATGTGCTGTCACTTTAATTCAGCGCGTGCAGCACAGCAGTAATAGACTCCATGCGGAAACGATCGCTGCACCGCTGCAGACGCACCGCTCCTGGAGCGCACTGCCGGACCGCAATCGCGTGCAGTGTGAACGCTCTGATCAGTTAACATGGCTGCGGACAAAATACGCACCACAGACCGAGTGTGTGAACCTGGCGTTACGTTTGTTTATCCCCGCCCGGTCCGTTCTGTTCTCGTGCTCCATTTAGGCGCGCTGCATTCTGATTGATTCGGATAGCATACTGCGGGAGGATGGGGGTGCGGGAAATCGTGCTATAAAGCGATTTCGATTAATCGCACAGCACTAATCGGAACCGGAAAATTTCTAACGATATCCAACCCTACTGACATGCATGGTTTACTCGTCTTAATAGTTGATACAAATGTGACCCTGGAGCACAAAACCAGTCATAAGGGTACATTTTTCTAAATTGAGATGTATACATCATCTAAGCTTTCCATTGGTGTATGGTTTGTTAGGATAGGACTATATTTGGCTGAGACACAACTATTTGAAAATCTGGAATCTGAGGGTGCAAAAAAATCTAAATATTGAGAAAATCATCTTTAAAGTTGTCCAAATGAAGTTCTTAGCAATGTATATATACAATAAATATATTAACGGTAGGGAATTTACAAAATATCTTAATGGAACATAATCTTTACTTAATATCCTAATGATTTTTGGCATAAAAGAAAATATACCTGTGCTACTTATGACTGCTTTTGTGCTCCAGGGTCACATATGTGCTTTAATAAACAGCCAGAATGCTGTTAATGTGCATGCTAATGCTGAATTGTGCTCCCTAATATAAAGTGAAATGAATCTGTGCTATTCCCGTTCCAGAAGTGTTTGTGCAAGTCAGATTATTTACTCAAATTTAGTAAGAGTTTTGCCGAGGCTGACCGATTTAGTTTTTGCTCTTTAGTCTAATGTAACATGAGTGGTTCTGAATGCTGAATAAATGGTACAGAAGTACCAGCGCCTGACACATAAATGGTAATGGCACATTACCGTGCAAACACCTTGTGAAGTTCTGCTAGGACTCTTCCATCTCGGCACCCTCAGAAAGTCTGTCCTGCTGAGATGTGACGTCTGCTATCCCGTGTGTATCTCAATTAGGTTTTCTTGAAACTTCTCAAATCAGACGTTACACGCGTTCTTTGACAGCAGTAGCGACGTTTGATCTGTGCCGCGTGGACACAGAATCGCTCCACAGATTGCTTGGCTGCTGCCGCTGGGACATCTCATCCAGCCAGATGAAACTAGCTTTCTAAACACAGCTGAAGTGTACCAGTGATAGATCACCCACTTCACATCTACATCTAGTGTGCTGTCTGTCCACCGTCCTCCAGTGAACCGGAGTCTCCACCGGGAAAAAGAGACGTTGAAATTCTGTGAAATTGAAAGGCTGTAGAAATTTGTGCAATGTGCCATTAAAAGCAATTGTGTTTGTCTTTCAGGAGCTGCGGGACGACATGCCTTCTATTTTAGCGGATGTTTTCTGTATATTAGGTAAGCCCTGCCGTAAGTTTATGCATGCTGATGCTGATGAAGGGAAGTGTGCCAGACAGTGTCATCTCATTTGCCCTGGTGAAGTCGAGCCAGGATGCGTTCGTATGGAAGACGGCTTTGTTACGTGCATGAGTGAACATGCTTATTACACTGCAGTCGTGTGTCCACGTAGATGTTTGCATAATTCAGCTGCTGAATTTGAAGGAGCTGAAGAGTCTTACTGAACTTATTCTAATGAAGCTCTCATCAAATTCCCTGCTGTTCATTTGTCAGGCCCAGTGTGATTGATCTAAATGTTCATTTAATGTTGCATGGAGCTACTACAGCGCTTGAAACCGACAGAAAACACATGCGAGTTTGTTACCGATAAATGATTTGTGCCAGCAATTTGAGGACCCGATGAAATGGGGCTGCACATCACGATTAATAGCGATAATCATGATTATTTTGCTCAAATCATCGTCGTTTTAGAAATTGCTTTTTACAATTCTTATTTTTTACAAACTCTTTGCATTATGAAAACAACTTTCAAAAGCCTAACTATTGAAATTTCTAATATAAACGGCAATTCCAAATTATGTTAAAAATGTTTTTCTTGCAAACACACAGTTTTGATGTTTTCATTCGTGGTTTGGACTGTCATTCTGACGGCACCCATTCGCTGACATATAGTCATTACTACTAAAATATCCTTTGCAATGATAATATCAACTTACAGCTAACCACCAGCTAGTGTGAAATTGATTTTACTGGCCTGTTTAAAAAAAAAAAAAAGGTTAAAATACAGCATGATCATCAATAGTGATGTTAACAATATAGATTTTTCAAATACAATTATTCTGATTATTTGAAACCATTATATAATGCTCATTTTTCTCTGTGCTTTCTCACTGTCTCTTCTTTGCATTTAGTTTAAAGTGCAGTTGTATTATAATAATGTATTTCTTTCTTAATAGTAATACTTCTATTATTATATTATAAAATGTATTATTATATAAAAGAGCTAATGGGCCTAAGGAGTACACATTTTTTGTTGCCCTTATAAACCCTGCACAGACAAATGCCAACAAACACGTTTGTTGGGTTTCGTTGGATCAGTGTGTTACCAGTTTGTTTTCACCCAACTGAACTTGTTCAGTCAGTGTCCGTTGGTTCAGTGTGAACATGAGTTTTTATTCATAAACCTCTAAATCCAGCTATACCCGACTTGTTTGATGGCGTTTGTCTGTGTGTGCATTGTGAATAGGCCTTTATTGTATAGAAGTTAGAAATTCCAGTGTCATGAATACTAGAAGTTTAACAACATGGCAGTTGTTCAGCGGATGAAACATCTTTACAAAAAACCCCCAGTAGACAAAAACTCCAAAAACAATTTGTGAACTTTGAAAATGGCATGCAATCTAAAACATTTGTGCATTTGCATGCCGTTGTAATGACTAAGACTATCCCTCACATCCTCAATGACATCTATGTAAAATTGAATAAGGCATCTACCCTGACGAAGATCAATTGGATTCATTTCTCGTTACAAAGCTTATTTAACAGGCCGTCTAAAAGAACAGTGTGCACTTTCAAATAATTGCTGTAGCCATGAATTAAAATGGCAGTAGATGCACGTAACACATCAAGAATTGATTTATACGTTATGTATGTCTGACTTCATATGCATTGACGTGAGCCGCATGTGTAATTGTTGATTTTGCAGATATCGAGACTGGCTGTTTGGAGGAGAAACACAAGCGAGATCATTTTACCCAGCTGGTTGGAGCCTGTTTGGTGAGTAGAGCAGCGTGTGAGTGCGTTCATGGCCACTGTGTGGCAGTAATGCGCTTCGAGACGCGTCGCCCGTCTCTTCACTGCAGTTGACGAAATGCTTTTTTTTGCGCGCATACGTAAGTGGGTGGCCGATCCCCTGACTCTGAAGATTAGCTGCATTAGAGTATTGAGTGGCCCAAATTCTGTCCTCCAGTGAAAAATTTAATTGTAGCCACAAAGGGCCGCTCTCCTCCCCTGAACGAACCTCCAGCGCTGTGCTGGAACAAAACGAGACACTTTCACGGCGGCTGTGGGTTTTTGAGCTAGGCCTCAAACCGGAGCACGCTTCGCATCTTTGTTGTGGCAGAACACGACGCGTTTGTAATGGCAGTCGAGGTGACTCATCAAGATCTGCAGTGCTCCTGCTCTCTTCTTTTCATCTAAACCACTGTACGCCTGATTAGTATGCAAATACACGCTTGTTATTCAGTGTTATTAGTGTCTTATGTAAGTGTAGCTGAAGGCCATTGAGGTTGGATGTGGGCAGTGCTACGCTGATGGATGCAGAGATATTATTCCAGCGTTTTGATTAATTTAATACTGGTCTTATCCTCCTGATAGAGCTTCCACAGCAGTGTTAGTGAAGAGTGTCTAATTAAAGGCATTGTTGTCTGTCGTTTTCAGATCTGTGTTCCTGATGGTATGCTGAAGGAGAGATTAGATCCAGAAACGCTGGAGTCTCTGGGGCTGATCAAACAGGCTCAGCAGTTCAACCAGAAGATTGTCAAAATCAAGACCAAACTATTGTAAGTCACATTTCCTGCTGTTCCCACCACCTTAAATATGATTGATTGTCTCTTTCCCTGTGAATATATACAGATCTTGCCTACCTAGATAGCATTCTTTCTTAAACTAGTGTGTGGTTTGCCTATACAATCAGCCAGGTCATCACAGTCGAGGTATTTTTAGGTATCGTAGTTTAAAAACCTTCTAGGCCAGGGGTGCCCAAACTCGGTCCTGGAGGGCCGGTGTCCTGCAGAGTTTAGCTCCAACTTGCCACAACACACCTGCATTCAAGTTTCTAGTATGCCTAGTAAGAGCTTGATTAGCTGGTTCAGGTGTGTTTAATTGGGGTTGGAGCTAAACTCTTCAGGACACCGGCCCTCCAGGACCGAGTTTGGGCACCCCTGTTCTAGGCCATATAGACTACAGGGTGCCATGTAATCAATCCATGGTAAAACCGTTTGCCAGCATTATTTCAATATTTTTTAATAAGTGTGTTTAACAGTGGAATTCCTGGTGAAAGCTGCATTACCCATAATTCTACAAAGAAATCTCCAATAAGGGAATCGAATTAAGCAAATCACACCAGAAGAACTCTTTAGCACCGCCCACTTCCATGAAGCACTGCAAATTACATAAAGTCAGTCTGCATCTGCTCTCAAGCTTCATAAATGTTTGTGGTGTGAATCTTCATTTGCCTCAAGATTCGATTACGATTCAGTGGTTAATGAAATGATTATAAAACAATCGTCTTGACCTTCAATATAATAATTTTTTTTTTTTTGGTCTTGTTAATAAAAAATGCGAATGACACTTTTGAACATAAAGTATTTTCTTATCAACTGAAACCCTGTTGGAGATTCCTCAGAGCTCTAATTGGGATGAAATAGAAGTATGTTATTTTTATTGAAATGTAATCATCTGTCCACGTCCATGTTGAAAATGATGTGCATGTGAATCATTCTGAAAGCTCAGTGGAGTATATTCTTCAATAAAACAGTCTGCGCTGTCACAGAAATGAGACCGCGAGAAACACAGCTGGTAATCGTATATCGATACTCAGGAAAATGAGTATTGAAACGGCTTCAAATATTCTGAATCAATATAAAATCGATATTTAACAGCACTAATATCTAAACATGCTGCACGGTCTGAGAGAACAGCATTAATGGCTTGCATTAAAGCAAATTGAATTGTAACTTCTTTTGTGTGCGATCATTTGCATCTGAAGTGCAGAGGTTGACCTCTGTTGAACTGTGATGAGTTCAGATGACACTCACTGGGTAAAAATGTGCTCAAATATCTGCTTTTTAATGACGTTTGATACATTCTGAAGCACCGGCTGCTTCTCTCCCTCTGCCATGTTTCTTTTCTATGAACATCAGATTTTAAGTGCTTAGCTTCCAAAGGACATGTGCAATTTTTATGAATATATAATAAAAGTACTCTGTTTAGAATAAAACTGTATGTTGATATGTATGATATTTTATTTTAAAATACTTTTTTTTTTCTTCATTGCCTGGTGCTGGGTGATTTGGATCATAGCCTATAACCTATAACTTAAAGCAGTTTTTTTTTTATTCCTCATGGGTTAAATAAATGAGGAGAAAAAAACTTCCTAAACTAGCACTGCTGAAAATGCAGGAACTGTTGCACTCTATAGCCAGTCTTGTCTTTTAAGAACTAGACTATAAAATCTGTTAGTGTTAACAGGAGACTGGCATTTCTAACCTCAATGCAGTACCTTGAAAATTATCAATATTCGATAACATAAAAAAATTGCCACAGTGTTATGGTTGATTTGATCAGTATCTAATGTAATACACTTTTGAACATAAAGTATTTTCTTATCAACTGAAACCCTGTTGGAGATTCCTCAGAGCTCTAATTGGGATGAAATAATAATAGAAGTAATGTTATTTTTATTGTAATGTAATCATCTGTCCACGTCCATGTTGAAAATGATGTGCATGTGAATCATTCTGAAAGCTCAGTGGAGTATATACTTCAATAAAACAGTCTGCGCTGTCCGCGAGAGACACAGCTGGTAATCGTATATCGATACTCAGGAAAATGAGTATTGAAACGGCTTCAAATATTCAGAATCAATATAAAATATAAAATCGATATTTGACAGCACTAGTATCTAAACATGCTGCACGGTCTGAGAGAGAACAGCATTAATGGCTTGCATTAAAGCAAATTGAATTGTAACTTCTTTTGTGTGCGATCATTTGCATCTGAAGTGCAGAGGTTGACCTCTGTTGAACTGTGATGAGTTCAGATGACACTCACTGGGTATAAGATAAAATAAATGACTATATCATGATATAAATTATTCTTATCATGAAATAAGATTTGGCTTTATCCTTTTAGCTAACTTAGATCTCTACATACCTGTAGGCTCGGTAGTTGCTCACCATTGTCCTGTTAGTGGCACTGGCATGTGATTGTTATTATTATTTATTTATTATTTTTAAAGGGGGATGAAATGCTTTGTTTTAATAGATAAAATAACTATGATCTCCATTTGGATCATCTATTCTTAAGTTACTTTTCCTGTTGTTCAATGGTTTTGTCTAGGGATGCACGATATTATCGGACCAATATCGGAATTGGTCGATAATGGCTTTAAATGTAAATATCAGCATCGGCCCGATATGAAAAATAATGCCGATATGTCTTGCCGAATAGAGGAATAGGTTAACTCGCATGTGCTCAGGTTGTGCTAGTGATTAGATCCCGACAGCAGTGTGGCTCATTCTTGAAGCAAAGTTTTGCCTGAATTATGATTATATTCACTGTTTTAGATCGCTGCATTTAATCTGAAAATGCAGGTACAGAATGATGCATTTGGTGTGTGATCGAGTGAACAGTAATAGCACGTGCAGTAAGGAGTTTTAATTCTGAAGGGGGTGCTGTTGGCCTACTTCTAATAAAATGAAAGCAAAATACACAAATAACATTTAGACTGCATTTCTGATTAAATAAAGCAGTAATTGATGCCATAAAATCATGAGTATGTTTTGATTTAAAGGTCAGAAGCTATAGCTTGCATGAACAAAACCAAAAAATCACAAACAAGACACTTAAATTAAATTATATATATATGGATTTATTCATTAATGTGCAATATGCTATATTTTTTAAACAAATTATGAGCTCTAAAATATTTTCAGAATTTTTAGAACTCTTTTGCTTTAGACCATTTACAAATGTTAAATCTTAAAATAAAATGTTAAGGTTACCACTGCATCTTTCAGAAAATAAAATGCAGTGATTAGTTTATTTATATTAATTTTTAAATCTTCAATGTACGGTCATTATAAAATAACTTTATTATTGTTTATTTAATTCTAGCAAATAAGTTCTTGTTAAAAACTAACCAAAATTAAAAATAATTGTATATCGGCATCGGCTATCTGCCAAATTGAGTTGAAAATTATCGGCATATCGGATATAGGCAAAAATCCAATATCGTGCATCCCTAGTTTTGTCATAGTATTGGTTCAGTAGTAGTATCGTGACAACACTAATACACAGACATGTGACAGAATGCTTTTGCTTCAAACCTAGACAGTGTGTGTTATGTGTGTAACGGGGACTTGGGGCAAAAATGCCACCAAAATTAGGAAAATGTCTGTCCAAAATGAAACTGAATCTATTACAGCTGTCGCTTATAAACTGAAATGTGAAATATTTTTTACACATTTTGTAGTATTGAGTAGGGATGTAACGACGGTTAAAAATCAATACAAATGTGAGACGATTCAAATCGGTTGAGATGTCAAATGAATCACGATGGGAGTTTATACGAATGCGTCTCTGAGGGGAACTGACTGTCTTTAGAGAAGTTTAGATGGTATTTTCTTTTCGTCTTTTCTTTTGTGTAATGGATATTTAAATAGTGTTCATAATGGCAGGGCTGCTTTGTTTACAGCGTTAACCAAGGAAACACTATATTGCTGCTGTTCCAAAAGCGCCACCTGCTGTCTGAGAGTGAATCTGCATCTCATTCAGCTCATCTGCTGTTCTTGTTTCATGCAGGTGTTTTATGTAGTATACTGTACTTTACTGTATACTGTAGTCACAAAACTAAAGTCAGACCATTCTGTTTTTGCTTCAAATTTCAAAATGATGCAATCTAATTTAGATTAAAACTGCTTATGCTACATGTGTGCAGCATCTTTGTTTGGATTTGCCTCTAAATTTAAATGGAAAGAGCACAGACAGGGCTTTATTTTAAATTTTTTTATTTGTGTTATTCGTTTGATTTGGGGTTTGTTTTAAAATTTCAATTTAGTTTTGTTATTTGACATTTCAATTTCGCAAAGAAATGAGAAATAATGTCTGAGAAATAATAAAAGGACACCCTTTCATTTATAATTTGTCTTAAATCTCATTTTGTTGAAAAACATAGTGAGAAAATCGTATCGCGAAATCGGTATCGTGAATCGTATCGCATCATGTGTTGAGTGAATCGTTACATCTCTAGAATTGAGCATTACAACCATTCGCACACGTTTCTGTTTTTCATGCTTTCATACTTTCGTTAAAGTAACCAATGTGAAGTCTTAATTTTCTCATGCTTAAAAACCAATAAACTAATTCATAAATGGTTGTGAACAATGATGACAGTAATGGTTTTTAAATGGTTTAAAGACTTAGTGTTTTTTAAAATAATAATTTTAAATAAATGATACATTTATATTATGTATGAATGTTGTTGTGTACATTGAGTAAATAAACATGCCATGCCAGCTTCTGTTCCACCTTTGCAGTGTAAAGATGGCTTACATTTTATTGGTATCAGTCTATAGTATTCTGATTGAAGTAATTGATTAATTTTAAGTATTTTATAAGAAGACAACTCTGGTACATTTAATACCGTCATTATCAAACAAACAAAACAAAAAAATCAGAAATCAACTCCACGGGGACAAATATGGCCTCTTATTGAAAGTTCATTTCTGACCCTCATGTATAAATGTTGAGTCAAAAATTGCTTTCAGGTTAGGCATGTTCGGTTTTAAAATTTCAGAAATATTTCCAGTCATTGTTTCTGAACATTTGACATGGCAGTGCAGAGTATATCTGTTGGCATGGCAACTGTTCTGATAACTCTGCCTTTAGTTTTAGTTCATGTTATTGTGCAGTAATATTCACTGACTCATACAAGATGACTGCTGTCAAGTATGATTTTCTGTCATAACTTTTATTTTTTCCAGATGAACAAAAGTAGTAGGAATCTGCTGCGGTCAAATACTCAAAAGGAATAGAAAAGTAATCTTTTGCACATAGTGAACGTTATATTGCGCAGCTGGGTTTGTTCGCCCTTCTCTTGGACAAGATCGCTGTCTGTAATCATGTTCATCTGGTGTTTTTTTTGGTTTCCACAGGAGCCTAATGGAGAAACGCCATCATCTCTGTACCACATCGCTGCAGCTCTTCTTCAACACAACCTCATCGCTCTTGAAGACCTCTACGTTCATGTAAGTGGAAGAGTCGTGTCTGGTGGAGTAGTGTAAAAATGTGACGATACCGAACTTTTTGCAGTGCTAGTAGTGCTGAGTAGTGATTTGGCAGCTGCTGCATTTGTGTGAGTGCAGAGAAGGTTTCTGTTAGGATGATCGAATTCTGTTTGATCGGCAGACATTTCTATTGAGGGCATTATTACAGTGGTTGATGAGAACCTTTAAATTAGTCTCTATACAGAAGAAATCTGTTCAAAATGGCATAATTGTTTTCCTGAAAGTTCTGAATGCTTGGGTCATTCCACGAAACTGGTGCCTTTTGAGAAATAATCAAACATAGATTTAATGTAACGACAAATAAATGTGCAATTTTAAAACATAACAGTGTGTTTTCATCAATATCACATCAAAAAAAGTTAATTCAATATTGTTTTAAATAATTTAAATAGCATTTATGCTGATAAGGGTAAGGTTTTTGGCCTGTCCCTCACTATGATTTTTCTTTTTCAGCAGGACTTTTAATTTGCAAAATGATATAAAAATCACATTTGCATATTGTTCTAAATATAGTCTCATTGTTAAAGGGGTCATATGATGCTGCTAAAAAGAACATTATTTTGTGTATTTGGCGTAATGAAATGTGTTTATGTGGTTTAAAACACATTATTTTCCACATACTGTACATTATTGTTTCTCCTCTATGCCCCGCCTTTCTGAAACGCGTTGATTTTTACAAAGCTCATCGGTCTGAAAAGCGAGGTGTGCTGTGATTGGCCAGCTATCCAGTGCGTTGTGATTGGCCGAATACCTCAAGCGTGTGACGGAAACAGTGTTGTAAATACAACTTAACCACTGATTTCTAGTCGTGTCCTCTTTTGGAAGACCAAACAAAGTATTTTCGCTTTCGCAACGAAACACACTGCGTCTTCACGACATGGTGGCGGCGGTGGCAGCAACAATAAAGTTACGCCTTCTTTCTTTGTGTGAACATTTGGGGGGCGTTATGCAAATCTTCCCACATAGTGATGTAGGTAGGTGTGGACGAGCCTTAACTTTTATAAAGAATATCTCTGGGTTTGAGACTTTAGTCTTTGCAACTTCAGGGATCTTATCTTTTCACGAACAGCTTGTAACACTCCAAAGAGAAAGGAAAACTTGAAATCGCATCATATGACCCCTTTAAGCAATGTTTTTGGCACAAGTATGCATTTTTTCTATAAAATATAAATCATTTTATTGGTGTCCACTGATTTCACATCAGCCCTGTTACCCTCATCAAAAATAATGTACATTCAAGTGACATCAGTACTAGGAGGTTTCATCATCTCTCAACCAGGATTCCTACACTTAAAACACAAGCATGTTTCAGTTAGTTGCTACGACAACATTTCTCATTAGAGTTTTCATCTGGTATTTTATTAATTTTCTCAGTTTACAAAACTAACACTTGCAGAAGAGTTTAGAATAGTTTTATGATGTAATAGTATAAATGCATGTAAATGTCAGTGGTACATAAATGGCTTTTGCTGGGCTGATCAGACGCTTGATTACAGCAGAGCATGTACAGACACTCAGCATGCACTGCGTCTGACAGCCTCGGATTCACAAAATGCACTTCCATATGCAGAGATAAGCTGCGGTTTAGCCATGCTGTTTACTAAGTTGATGATTTAAATGAAACCAGCAGCGTATACTTGAAGAATATGCATACAGAATGCACACAGGGCTTTAAAATCCTGAGAAATAGCAGCAGTAGACATTAATAATGTTTAATTATAATTCTCACTTCAGTTCATCATTTAAAAGTATGTACTTTATACGCTTAAATGCAGCCTTCTTGAACATGAGACTTTTCAAAACGCTTGAATAAGGACAAATTGAATTAAAAATGACCATACGTATATATTTATTCCTAATGAATCAGAGGGTTGTCCCCTTGTCTTACTTAATGTAACTAAATAAAACAGTTTCGACCAAAACTGTTTGTCATTTAAAGCATGTTAAATTTGCTGAACAATTTGCATGGAAAGCTTGTGTCAGGGACATCACTTTTGCAGAGATTAAATAAAGAAGACAAGTTTCAAAACAGGTTTATATTAAAGGCAAAGAATGCATTGTGCATATAGTTTCATGTGGTCTGATGCTTTGACAGAGTGCTTTTACGGTGCATTGTGGTTCAATGAGAGAATTGCGCATGACAAGGAATGAAACAAATGAATCAAAAAAGTTGTGAGTTGCAGCCTAGTTGAAACTTCTTTTTCCACCTCTGACTGAATATATGAGAATCCGTATTTTAGAGCTGTTGTTGTGGCTTTGCATTAGTGTGACTTGTAAGCTGTATGAAACAACACAGATGGTGTGCGTGTCATCTGTCTCTGAAGATAAGAATCCCCTCAGACTCCTCAGCAGAAGAGATAATGAACAGAGGAGCGTGTAATGATGCCGTATGTGGAGGTGTGTCCTCCGCTCCTCTAATCTGTCTCTCCTCTCATGTCAGCCTCCTGATAACCAGAAGCTGGGGCTGCTGGAGGCGCTGCTGAGGATCGGTGACTGGCAGCATGCTCAGAGCATCATGGATCAGATGCCAGCTTTCTACGCCACCTCCCACAAGGCCATCGCCATCGCACTGTGCCAGCTGCTGCACCTGATCGTGGAGCCGCTCTACCGCAGGTACGGCTTTCAGACGCACGCTCTGTCCTGGGCCTGGAACAGCATTTGCTGTTGGTTTAAGTATGCTCACGGTCAACTACTCAGTGAATCGGTCCTCAGAACAATGCACACCTGACTCACTCATTGAATCACTGATTTGTTATGTTTGATTAGAAGTGAACAGGGAACCATTAAAGGGCCCTATAAACACAGAATTGGAAATGCGAACCAATGGATTGTCAAGAAGCTAATGTGCTAATTGTTTAAAAATCTAAACAATTAAGATATCAAGTATTTTTATTGAATATTAATGTAATTATATATAATAAGGATGCACGATATTGGAATTTTTCCGATATGCCGATATCTTTCGACTCATTTTGGCCAACACCCCCCATCAGATTAAAACTCCTTACCGAATGGGCGTTAGGACCTGGGGGAGGCTGCCGCTGCACGTGCTATTTAGGGCTGGACAGTATATCAATATCAATATGTATTGAGATATATTTTTTTTTTCAATAATGGTTATATGGTTTTTAAACATCTCCGATATTTATAATATATATATTTTTTAATAGTGTTCCTATCGATATCGGAATTATATTGTATCAACTGAAATTAAGAAATATATCATGATATAAATTTTTGCCATATCGTCCAGCTCTAGTGCTATTACTGTTCACACACCGAACGCGTCATTCTGTACGTGCTTTCACAGATTAAAGGTGTAGCGTCTGGAACACTCCAACACACAATATATATTTTGTTAGCTAGATTTCACAAATACTTTGTAACACCCCAGGACGCCGAACAAGACCCTGGTTTCATGGTAACCCGATACATTTACAACCTTGTGGAATGCGAGCCGGCTCTCATTCTGCTTTCTCCAGAAACAAAGGGACACGAATGCACAGGAGAAATGGACTTTTCTACTAATTAATTCATAGGAAAACCTTCTTTGAATGAACACCCATTTTCTTCAGGCCAGTGTGTATATTATTGCTGTGTTGTATTTAATCTGTTGTATTATAGACTATTTTTATTCATGCTTACGATAAACCACCTTTTCACTATATGTAATCTTACCTTGTTTAGTATCTATGTTATAGTACATAGTTCGATTATGGCATACGTCATTACGTCCCCACGCGACACCATCCGACTGTTTACTCTATCATACACCGAACGCGTCATTCTGTACGTGCATTCTCAGCAGCAATCAAAATAGTGAATCCAATCACCATTCAGGCAAAGCTTTGCGTCAAGAATGAGCCATAATGCTGACGTGATCTAATCGCTAGCCCACCCTGAGCATATGTGAGTTAATGTATTCCTCTTATCAGCAAGACATATCGGCATAATTTTTCATATCGGGCCGATGCCGATATTTAAATTTAAAGCCATTATCAGCCGATTCCGATATCAGTCCGATAATATCGTGCATCCCTAATAGATAATCAATATAAAAGGATTCAAAGCTGAAATGGGAGGTATAGCATTTTATAAACCTTATTGTTTTTATGAAAACCTTTATTATTGCAAAGTTGACTTTTTCCGTGTTTTAAGTGCTATTAAGTGCTTTTTTTGGTAAGCCTTTCTCTGCAAGCTTGTGA
>NW_015506219.1:263286-266672 GCF_001515645.1 Sinocyclocheilus grahami | reverse complement strand
GGGGATCTTATTATAATATTACCGCCCCTTAATCTGCAAGTTTCCACCCACGGTGCCACCATTGTTTTCGCAAGCAACAACGGTGTACCAGTTCTAACGCCATGGTGAAAGTTCAAGCAAAGCATGCTAACTCTTCTGTCTTTGGCTGCACAGATGAGAGTCCCAGCCTCAGAGGAGACAAGAGAGCAGTGGGTTTATTGATTTATTTACTCTATATTATGCTGCCGCCACACAGATCTAATATGAACGTGATTTCTTTCCCAGCTGTTTACCTTCTCGGACATAACCGACTGTTTTTGTAACTCGCGTGTCTTCCCACATAGTGATGTAGACATGTGGGGGCGTGTTAGAACGAGCCGTTTTAGGTAGGTGTGGCTGACTCTTAACTTTTATAAAGAATATCTCTTTGGATTTGAGACTTCAGTCTTTGCAACTTTACAGATCTTCTTTATGCACCAAGAGCTTGTAACACTCCAAAGAGAAAGGAACAATTGAAATCGCATCATATGACCCCTTTAAATGCAGCGATCCAAAATAGTCAATCTAATCATCATTCAGACAAAACTTTGCTTCAAGAATGAGCCACACTGCTGACGTGATCTAATCACTAGCACACCCTGAGCACATGCGAGTTAATGTATTCCTCTTATCAGCAAGACATATCGGCATAATTTTTCATATCGGGCCGATGCCGATATTTAAATTTAAAGCCATTATCAGCCGATTCCGATATCAGTCCGATAATATCGTGCATCCCTAATAGATAATCAATATAAGAGGATTAAAAGCTGAAATGGGAGGTATAGCATTTTATAAACCTTATTGTTTTTATGAAAACCTTTATTTGAACTGTAAAGTTGACTTTTTCCGTGTTTTAAGTGCTATAATCGGGTCCCTGGTGCATCTACCAACATAGTGTATATATATTTTTTTGGTAAGCCTTTCTCTGCAAGCTTGTGAAAAACAATAAAAAAAATAAATAAAAATGTCGCTCCCCTTGTGATGTAGAAAGGGGATCTTATTATAATATTACCGCCCCTTAATCTGCAAGTTTCCACCCACGGTCCCATCATTGTGTTTTCGCAAGCGACAACGGTGTACCAGTTCTAACACCATTGTGAAAGTTCAAGCAAAGCATGCTAACTCCTCTGTCTTTGGCTGCACAGACGAGAGTCCCAGCCTCAGAGGAGACAAGAGAGCAGTGGGTTTATTGATTTATTTACTCTATATTATGCTGCCGCCACACAGATCTTATATGAACATGTGATTTCTTTCCCAGCTGTTTACCTTCTCGGACATAACCGACTGTTTTTGTAACTCGCGTGTGTTTCTAACATAAACTTGTGAGTATTTGACAGTTTAAGCGCAATAAGACACGAAAGAGAACCTAGTTTAGTACTCGCATACCTGTGACAGCTGCTGTCTGTGCGCGTTCTTCGGAAAACCCTATATCAGAAGTTTAAACGAATATGGTTTAAAACGCATGATTTCAGCGTGATAGACATGATAATCAAAACCAAACAGATGTTATTTGCCGGAATATCTGAGGTACGAGCTGTAAAGGCACCGCCCTATTCTGGAAAAGGGGTTGAGGAACAGCAGCTCATTTGCGTTTTAAGAGACATGCACAAAAACGGCCTGTTTAAATGGTTTGTGCGGAATTTTAAGCTGAAACCTCATAGACACCTGATACTTGTATTAAAAGTGCATAATTGGTCTCCTTTAAATTATGGTTTTTACAATCATTTTACTGTTTAATAGGTTACCATGGGCATTTCCCTTTTCTCTAGTATGATAATTTTATTTGAATAGGTCTTAAAAAGCCATATATTAAATTTTTTTAAATCCTGTGGATACCCTGGACTGGTTTATTCATCCAGATTTTCCCAAATTGTTTGACATTCCACATTATACATTGAATTCCACTTTTATGACTGGATTCCACAACTCTGTCCACAGTTTCCACGTCGTTGAAGTCTATGTAATAAGTACTTTAGGATTGTAAGATGTGAATCGGACAATGTTTTCGAATGACAAGTAATTAATTTTAAATACTCACATCAGTTAGTTTTTTTTTGCAATTAATAAAGGTATTCTTAAAAATAACAAATATAATTGGTTATTGTTTATCTAGCACACCATACATTGTGGCTTTTGTTTTTTGAAAGTGTGATTTGCAGTGTGGGTGTGTAAATGAACGCTCTAAATCTGGCAAATAATAAAACTCATAATGGTAGTTTCTTAATAGCCCCCTTTTTTGCTTAAAAGATTATGCCATGTCAGTGTTAATGTCTTCACATTTCCGACCCTTTATCTCTCTAGTGTCAGTTGCTTGGAAACAGTACGAGAAAGATTTGAGATTCTCATTTTTTTGTTCTTATTCTGCATTAGTGTAAAATCATTAAATCACAGTAGTCAACATTTGAAGTGGATCAAAACCTTTCATCAAAGTTGTCCTAAAACCAAACCGTCAGTGTGGGACACACACACACACACACCGTAAGTCGATCAGGACACTGTCCGCATGAGACGTGCTTTAAGCCGTAACTGTAGATCCAGTGCTGGGACAGAAGACACAAGAGACATTCAGCAAGCAGAGCTGTGGGTTGAACTCTTTGAACGTCCTGTATTTTTAGGGCTGCAGTCCCCAAAGGTGCCAAAGGTGGTTTGATGACACCTCTGCGAAACAAACAGGCACTGCGGCCGGCCGAAAGCTTCGATGATCTCTCCAGGGGCGTCTTCACCATGCTGTGCTACCTGGGCCCTCACCTGTCCCACGACCCCATCCTGTTTGCCAAGGTCGTGCGACTGGGCAAGAGCTTCATGAAAGAGGTGAGGACTGACACTAGAGTTGGCTGATATATCTGCTATTATATATTTGAGCAAACCCTTGAGAGGTAGCCTAATAAGATCACTAGCCTAATAGAAGCCGTAACACAACAAGTAACCAAGTAGCTTGGTGGAAAGCTAGTTAATAACGCTATATAGGACAAGCAGTTTGGATGATGTATGGATAGATGTTTTAGTGGTGATGCAACAGCTATCTCAACTCTGCACTGGCTGTATGATGGTTGTATGTGTTGTGTTAGCTCATGTAGAAATGGTTCAGCAGCACTTCAGGCTGCTGTAGATTCTGCTTTGAAAGCCAGGTAGATGGACTTTCTCCAGTGTTATTACAGTGTTGTTTTTGTGTATTTTTTAGTGGGCAGAGAATGTAACGGTGTGTCCCAGAGGTTGATGAGGTCTATATCAGAACTGTATTAGCTCTTGGCTCATTTTAATCTAACCTGCGTGAGTTCTGTAGTCTCACTTTATTGTTGGTTAGCCTCTATTGATCACTGTCTGTCTCTGTGTGTGTGTGTGTGTGTGTGTGTGTGTGTGTGTGT